>NC_091242.1:455000-545000 GCF_040958095.1 Procambarus clarkii | reverse complement strand
TAGTGTTGGGGGTAGTGGTGATGGTGGTAGTGTTGGGGGTAGTGGTGATGGTGGTAGTATTGGGGGTAGTGGTGATGGTGGTAGTGTTGGGGGGTGGTGGAGGGTTGGAGGTACTAGCAGGGGTGGTGGTGATGGTGGTAGTGTTGGGGGTAGTGGTGATGGTGGTAGTGTTGGGGGGTGGTGGAGGTGTGTTGGAGGGGATGCTAGTGTAAAGCTAGGCAAGTGGAAGCTGTGGTATGTGGACATTAACGAGTCAAGGCCCTGGAGAATTCGCAGAGCAGATAAACAAAATGGAGAACAGCCTCGATAATCTGGCAAGCCCAATACCTGATGTTATCTTTCTTCGAGACTTCAAACTGCCCAGTCTAAGCCTGTAAATAACCAACCACTGGTTAGAGAACTATTTACTTTCTATGATATATTTTCGCTCAACCGGCTGATAACAGAGCCAACTAGGAACGAAAATACTCTGGATCTGATCTTCACAAACAATGAAGAAATTGTCAGTGACATTACAATCTCAGATACCACATTATCAGATCACAAGTTCATTAAACTGTAAACTAACATCAATACTCGTAATGTCAAAAGAAATCAAGCGAGAAGAGTTATTCATCAAGTTCAATAAGTTCAATTTTAACAATAAGTGAACTGGAAAAATATATACATAGAACTTGCAAACATGCCATGGGAAGCCATCTTAGTTAACAGTGCTCACATACAAGGAATGGAACAACTTACTGCTGAAGCATACAAAGTCTGCTTGAAACATGTTCCTCTGCGGAAGGTCAGAGAGAGAACCATTCTAGGAAGAATGCAGACGACACTACGGAAGGTTGGGGAAAATAATAACAAAATTGCTTAAGCAGACACGAATATCCCAACAAAGAAAATTTAAGCAGGAGTTTGAAGAAATACAACAGAAGCTGAAGCAATCATAACAGACTATAAAAATTAAACTGGATCAGAAAGCCATACAAGAGATCAAGAACAATCCAAAATATTTCTTCTCAGTGGACGAAATCAAAATTAAATACTTCCACCAGTATTGGTCCTATACCTACAAGTGAAGGTTCGTACACAGAGGATGACAAGGGGCCAGATTCACGAAAGCAGTTACGCAAGAACTTACGAACGTGTACATCTTTCCTCAATCTTTGACGGCTTTGGTTACATTTATTCAAACAGTTTACAAGCATGAAAACTTCCTAATCAACTTTTGTTATTGTTATAAACAGCCTCCTGGTGCTTCGGGGATCATTAACTGTTTAATAATTGTAAACAAAGCCGCCGAAGATTGAGAAAAGATGTACAGGTTCGTAAGTGTTTGCGTAACTGCTTTCGTGAATCTGGCCCCTGGAAGTTAGTGAAATCTTAAATATTCAGTATGAGGCAATGTATGTTGTTGTTGTTGTTGTTAAAGATTCGCTACTTGGAACAAAAAGTTCCAAGTAGCACGGGCTATAGTGAGCCCGTAGGTGTGAGGCAATGTATAACTCGCCAATAATCGTCATGAAAGTGGAAGATCCAGACAGCTTTATGAACAATGTCTAAACCCCGACAACATTTTATATCAACACGAACATTGCAGATTTGCAGAAAGTGAAATCACGTTAATGTGATTTCATTGTGCACAGCAAATTTTGAAAGATAAATTGACAACCTGCTCATGAACTCTGCCCCAGATTCCTGAAATTCCATATTTATAAAGAAATGTAGTATGCCAGTTGTACGAGGGCTCAATGTAGTTTGGAGAGAAAGTTTGGATACGGGAGAGATACCAGAAGCACACTAGAAGGTGAAGGGACGAAGACGTTTCGGTCCGTCCTGGACCATTCTCAAGTCGACTTGAGAATGGTCCAGGACGGACCGAAACGTCGTCGTCCCTTTACCTTCTAGTGTGTGGTCTGGTCAACTTACTTTAGCCACGTTATTGTGACTCATCGCCTGCATACCAGAAGCTCTTACATCAGCAGATATAGCTCCCTTACAAAGATACCAGAAGCTCTTACATCAGCAGATATAGCTCCCTTACAAAGATACCAGAAGCACTTCCATCAGCAGATATAGCTCCCTTACAAAGATACCAGAAGCTCTTACATCAGCAGATATAGCTCTCTTACAAAGATACCAGAAGCTCTTACATCAGCAGATATAGCTCCCTTACAAAGATACCAGAAGCTCTTACATCAGCAGATATAGCTCTCTTACAAAGATACCAGAAGCTCTTACATCAGCAGATATAGCTCCCTTACAAAGATACCAGAAGCTCTTACATCAGCAGATATAGCTCCCTTACAAAGATACCAGAAGCTCTTACATCAGCAGATATAGCTCTCTTACAAAGATACCAGAAGCTCTTACATCAGCAGATATAGCTCCCTTACAAAGATACCAGAAGCTCTTACATCAGCAGATATAGCTCCCTTACAAAGATACCAGAAGCTCTTACATCAGCAGATATAGCTCCCTTACAAAGATACCAGAAGCTCTTACATCAGCAGATATAGCTCCCTTACAAAGATACCAGAAGCACTTCCATCAGCAGATATAGCTCCCTTACAAAGATACCAGAAGCTCTTACATCAGCAGATATAGCTCTCTTACAAAGATACCAGAAGCTCTTACATCAGCAGATATAGCTCCCTTACAAAGATACCAGAAGCTCTTACATCAGCAGATATAGCTCTCTTACAAAGATACCAGAAGCTCTTACATCAGCAGATATAGCTCCCTTACAAAGATACCAGAAGCTCTTACATCAGCAGATATAGCTCCCTTACAAAGATACCAGAAGCTCTTACATCAGCAGATATAGCTCCCTTACAAAGATACCAGAAGCTCTTACATCAGCAGATATAGCTCCCTTACAAAGATACCAGAAGCTCTTACATCAGCAGATATAGCTCTCTTACAAAGATACCAGAAGCTCTTACATCAGCAGATATAGCTCCCTTACAAAGATACCAGAAGCTCTTACATCAGCAGATATAGCTCCCTTACAAAGATACCAGAAGCTCTTACATCAGCAGATATAGCTCCCTTACACAAGGGTAAAACACAAGGCAGTAAAATATTGGTTAAATAAATGATTGATCAATCATACTATCATCACACATAATTAAAAGTTCTTGAAAGAGTGAATCGGAATCAAGTCTCCATCTTTATGGAAAACAGTGAACAGTTTACAATGTAGGTCAACATGGATTTACAGGAGGAAGATCATGCCTTTTGCACTTACTCAACCACTATAACAAAATTGCGGAAGCATTAGAAGCAAAGCAAAATGCAGATACGGTATACAAGGATTTTGAAAGGTATTTGAAAAGTGTCACCATAGAGTTATAGCCCATAAAATGAGGTCTTTAGGTAAAGTAGGGCGATGGATATTTAATTTCCCGTCAAACAGAATGCGAAGAGTAACAGTCAATCAAATCAATCAAGTCCAAGCACAGTGAAAAACACTGCACCTCAAGGCACCAGTGCACCAGTGCTTTTCGCATTCTCATATCAGATATAGACAAGAATTTACATCCACAGCTTCGTGTCATCTTTCGCACAAGACACGAAGCGATTTTTTTTTTTTTTAAATAATTTTTCCCAAAATTATTGCCTAAATTGTCAAAAGCACTTAAATTTATTATCACTGTCTCAAAAGCCCTCAAAATGGAAAGGAGACATGAGGGGTATGACATCACATTCACACACACACATTATATTATATTATATTATATTATATATATATATATATATATATATATATATATATATATATATATATATATATATATATATATATATATATATATATATATATATATATTGGTGTATACTGGCAGCAGGTTTTCTTTCAAACATGTTTCATTGAATATGACCGCATATTCTGTATTTATTATTTTCTGGTTTAGGGCTTCTATCCCTCTAACTATTTTCTTAGCATCAGGGCTTAATTGAAATAGGAGTTCTCCAAAACTCATTTTCGTACTTTTAAGGTGAAGAAAAGAAGTGATTTACTATAGAGTGTATTACACTCTATAGTAAATCTTGTTTGACATGCCATCTTCAATCTGGTGCCCCTAGGAATCACATGAGACAAGCCCATGACATTACTCTAACAAGAGAAATGTTGAACAAGAATACTTGCATAATAGACAAAACCCAAGATTCAAGAAGATTACAAATTCTTGAGGCAATTCACATAAGAATAGAGCGACCTACCATGAACACCCAAATCACGGAACTATTTACTCTACACACCATGAGAGTAAGGACAAGACAAGAACATATCGATGCCAACACAGAAGACAATGTCCAACATAACAGGCCAATTACACTGGATTAATCTTTGTGTTTAGATAGGAGATGCCTCGTATGGGCCAATAAGCCTTCTGCAGCCCCTATGTTTATCCCTTATGTATCCCCCCATGTTTTCACCTTCATTGTATTATCACCTGACCTAATGCGGGTATAAAATCAACTAGTATTGTAAGATCTGTTCACTTGAGAATGAACCATGGAGGTTCGAAACGTCGTGCAAATTACAAATTATACAAATAAGTGTAATACACTCTATAGTAAATCACTTTTCTTCACCTCAAAAGTACGAAAATGAGTTTTGGAGAACTCCTATTTCAATTAAGCCCTGATGCTAAGAAAATAGTTAGAGGGATAGAAGCCCTAAACCAGAAAATAATAAATACAGAATATGCGGTCATATTCAATGAAACATTATATATATATATATATATATATATATATATATATATATATATATATATATATATATATATATATATATATATATTATATATATATATATATATATTATATATATATATATATATTATATATATATATATATATATAATATGAAAAATACTGGAAGGCCAGATCCAAAATTTTCACAGTAAAATAATAACACACTGGAGCGAGCGATATGGCAGGAAGTGCAGAACAGGTCCAGTGAGGAGTATTGGCGCCACGAACACAGAGAACACTGGAAAACATCAGAGGTCCACAACTGTTCCATATCCTCCCACCGCTGTACTATATCTCTTGCAGGAACTTTTGTTCATTTCAATATTGCTGAAAGAAAAGTGGATTTCTTCAAGGACAAATATTAACCGTTTCCTGAAAGAAATCCACAGGTAGACATACCTACTACAACCTGGTTGAATGGGTATGTGGGCGTGCGGGCCGCGTCAAACAACAGTCTCTTGGACCAAGTTACCACAGCTAATGCCTAGCCCCAGGCCGGGCTAGAGGGGTAGAAGATCCCCCATAATCCCTCACAGGTACGATCCAGGTATAATAGTTGAAGTCTGTGAGCGAGTGACACAATGTATGTGTCTTGTTACACATGTGGGCCTTGTTACACATGTGTACCAGTGTCCCCGAGACACATACTGTGTACATGTGTTGTATCACTGCTGCACAAGTTAACCCTCGGTTACCTGCGACAAGAAACTCCGGAACTATATTATTTGAAGAACTTTTGTGTGGAGGAGAGAGTTGACAGGTTGTGTGTGTGTGTGTGTGTGTGTGTGTGTGTGTGTGTGTGTGTGTATCTTCCTGGGGTAACGACCCCTTCAATACCACTCTTCCTCTCCTCCACCCCTACTCATCTCTCCCCCACAGTCTCGCTGCCCCTCACCTTTCCTTCTCCTCCCTCAGCTTGAAGAGGGGAAGCGGGAGAGGGGACGACACGGGGAGGGTATTGGCCTACTGTGGCGGCGGCTGGCAGCGTTCCCGCCTGAGTGGTTCACCAGGCCCCGCGCCCGGGGCTTCTCACATTCCTGTTACAACACATTTCTTGCTTTTCCCATAATGATCTTTGAGTACTGAGAGTGATCAGTTCCCCGCCCGAGTTGCCGGCGTAACTCTCTATAAGTGGAAGAATATTGATTATATTTATTATATTTATATAATAATAATTAGTAAAATATTTAGATATATGCCGCCATGGAGTCCATTCCTGAAGGAACCGTCGTCCATTCCACGTGTCTGATGGCTAGGTTCGTGTTTGTGTTGTGGGAGAGTACCGGATCTACGCGTACGAGGACATGATTGGTGCTGATTGGTGTCCCTTACCACCCCTGTCCCGACCCCTCTGTCCCGACCCCTCCGTCCGTGACGGTTGCTGGTGCCTCCTCCCTCCATATACTAACAATCCCAACCTGTTGTAGTTATGACTGTCCGGGAGGTTGTGATATTGGAGGTGGTTAAGGGCCAGCCACCCGCCGCCTCCCGCCCTGGACCCCTGTACCATGGACACTGGGACAGGAGACCTTGCCAGTACACACCGCCGCCGCCAGATTCAAATTCAAATTTTTATTCAGGTAAAAGTACATACATAGAAGATGAGTTACAAACATAATGTTGGATTTAGAGATTGAGCTAGTGCATGCAATACCTATAGCCATTAATACACATAGCGTTTTAGGTAATGTCTGCTGGAAAGCTCTCCTGCTTGACCCCACTCATCACTCTCCTGCTTGACCCCACTCGTCACTCTCCTGCTTGACCCCACTCATCACTCTCCTGCTTGACCCCACTCGTCACTCTCCTGCTTGACCCCACTCGTCACTCTCCTGCTTGACCCCACTCGTCACTCTCCTGCTTGACCCCACTCATCACTGCCAATACGGCTAGTGATGAGTGATTGTTCCAGTATTGTACCAGTGATTGTTCTGTGACTGATGACTTAGTACTGCTCCGTCACGCACTGTGATCAAGTACAGCTTTGTGGCTCATTGATGAATACTGCTGCGTGACTCACTGATGAATACTGCTGCGTGACTGACGTGTCAGCGCCAATCGTTAAGGACCCCCCCCCCCTCCGATCCCCTCAATGCCAGCCATTCACTAATCAATCAACCCGATTGGCGCTCGATTTAGTGCACCACAGCTGTTGGTGGGGTCAGTAGCCTGGTGGACCACAGCTGTTTGTGGGGTCAGTAGCCTGGTGGACCACAGTTGTTGGTGGGGTCAGTAACCTGGTGGACCACAGTTGTTGGTGGGGTCAGTAGCCTGGTGGACCACAGCTGTTGGTGGGGTCAGTAGCCTGGTGGACCACAGCTGTTGGTGGGGTCAGTAGCCTGGTGGACCACAGTTGTTGGTGGGGTCAGTAGCCTGGTACACCACAGCTGTTGGTGGGGTCAGTAGCCTGGTGGACCACAGCTGTTGGTGGGGTCAGTAGTCTGGTGGACCACAGTTGTTGGTGGGGTCAGTAGTCTGGTGGACCATAGCTGTTGGTGGGGTCAGTAGCCTGGTGGACCACAGTTGTTGGTGGGGTCAGTAGCCTGGTGGACCACAGCTGTTGGTGGGGTCAGTAGCCTGGTGGACCACAGTTGTTGGTGGGGTCAGTAGCCTGGTGGACCACAGTTGTTGGTGGGGTCAGTAGCCTGGTGGACCACAGCTGTTGGTGGGGTCAGTAGCCTGGTGGACCACAGCTGTTGGTGGGGTCAGTAGCCTGGTACACCACAGCTGTTGGTGGGGTCAGTAGCCTGGTACACCACAGCTGTTGGTGGGGTCAGTAGCCTGGTGGACCACAGCTGTTGGTGGGGTCAGTAGCCTGGTACACCACAGCTGTTGGTGGGGTCAGTAGCCTGGTGCACCACAACTGTTGGTGGGGTCAGTAGCCTGGTGGACCACAGCTGTTGGTGGGGTCAGTAGCCTGGTGGACCACAGCTGTTGGTGGGGTCAGTAGCCTGGTACACCACAGCTGTTGGTGGGGTCAGTAGCCTGGTGGACCACAGCTGTTGGTGGGGTCAGTAGCCTGGTGGACCACAGCTGTTGGTGGGGTCAGTAGCCTGGTGGACCACAGCTGTTGGTGGGGTCAGTAGCCTGGTGGACCACAGCTGTTGGTGGGGTCAGTAGCCTGGTGGACCACAACTGGGGAAGACATTAAGTTGAGTCTGCTAGTAGGGTTAGAGAGCGAACACACACACACACACACACACACACACACACACACACACACACACACACACACACACACACACACACACACACACACACACACACAGAAAACAGCCCGTAACAGGTGTCTAACTCCCAGGTACCTATTTACTGCTAGGTAACAGGTGTGTGTGTGTGTGTGTGTGTGTGTGTGTGTGTGTGTGTGTGTGTGTGTGTGTGTGTGTGTGTGTGTGCGCGCGCGCACTGCGGGAGCTGACCTACACAACTTTCTGTCTTGCTCACACCCCCCTCCCCCTCCCGCCCGTAGACCCCATTCCTCCCCTCCCATTCCCTCTCCACCAATCCTCCATCCCCCCTCCCATTACCTCCATCTCTGTCCCCATCCTCACCACCAACTTTCCCTTCCACATCCCTCCTGCACCTGCTTCATTCCCTTTCCATATTGTCTTCCCCCATGTCTCCTGTCCCCACCGCCCCTCCCATCATCATTCCCCACCTTATAACCGCCCAGAGAGAGAGAGAGAGAGAGAGAGAGAGAGAGAGAGAGAGAGAGAGAGAGAGAGAGAGAGAGAGAGACAGACAGACAGACAGACAGACAGACAGACAGACAGACAGACAGACAGACAGACAGACAGACAGACAGACAGACAGACAGAGGAGGCTCTCCCCTTCCTTCTCCCTGGCCCCATTTTTCCCCTTTTCTCTACTATCCCCACCAATTCCCCGCCCGTGTCACCGCCAGAGTGGGGTCAGGTGCCTGGAGGTCCAGCAGAGAGAGAGCGCAGGCGTGGAGACCACCCGTCTTGTGACAGTAAAGATGAGGTGTAGTGAGGGACACGTGAGGGAGAGGTGTAGAAGTGTGAGGTGTAGTGTGGCACACGTGAGGGAGAGGTGTAGAAGTGTGAGGTGTAGTGTGAGTTACGGCAGCAGGCGGGCTGGCCGCCGGCCTCACACAAGTCATAAGGAAGGCAGAGAAAGTAAGTAAGCAGGGAGGGGAAAGTAGACAGGGGGGGGGGGGATCGATCGATCCCTTGGTCTGTATTTTACCTCAATAAACTTATTTCAATTTCAACACTGATTATTATAGTGTACAAGTAAACACCTGTCTTGACGCGATGGTAAGGGGGGGGGGGAGTCCAAGAGTCGTGAGGGAAGGAACCATCAACACCTGCAGGAAGGAAAAAAGGAAGGAAGGGAGGGAGAGAGGGAGGGAGGGAGAGAGAGGGAGGGTAAAGGTGACCAGTGGTGAGGGGGGGGGGACAGGTGAGGGCGGGTCAAGACAGTGGCAGGAAGAGGTCACACAATAAAACTATTACAAATAGTTGATGTTGGGAGTCGTGGGGGGAGGGGTAGCCATGACGAAGGTGAAGGCCTCTGTGGTGGTGATGGTGATGGTGGTAGTTGTGGTGGTGGTGATAGTGATGGCGGCGGCGTGGGTGGTGGTCAAGAGGTCACAAGTGCCCACAGTATTATCCTCACCACCCGGGCTTGAGGTGGAGGGAAGAACTCTTGTCAATATATGAAAATGATCATAATTAGAATAATGGGATATAGAGAGAGAGCAGAACATTACGGTAAAGTTACCAGACACACCACTACCTTCACCTCTCATCCCCCCCCCTCTCATTCACCACGCCCCCTCTCATTCACTACGCCCCCCTCTCATTCACCACGCCCCCTCTCATTCACTACGCCCCCCTCTCATTCACTACGCCCCCCTCTCATTCACCACGCCCCCTCTCATTCACCCCCTCCTCTCATTCACTACGCCCCCCTCTCATTCACCACGCCCCCCTCATTCACCACGCCCCCTCTCATTCACCACGCCCCCTCTCATTCACCACTCCCCCCTCTCATTCACCACGCCCCCCTCTCATTCACCACGCCCCCCTCTCATTCACCACGCCCCCCTCTCATTCACCACGCCCCCCCTCTCATTCACTACGCCCCCTCTCATTCACCACGCCCCCTCTCATTCACCCCCTCCTCTCATTCACCACGCCCCCTCTCATTCACTACGCCCCCCTCTCATTCACCACGCCCCCCCCCTCATTCACCACGCCCCCTCTCATTCACCACGCCCCCTCTCATTCACCACGCCCCCCTCTCATTCACCACGCCCCCCTCTCATTCACCACGCCCCCCTCTCATTCACCACGCCCCCCTCTCATTCACCACGCCCCCCTCTCATTCACCACGCCCCCCTCTCATTCACCACGCCCCCCTCTCATTCACCACGCCCCCTCTCATTCACTACGCCCCTCTCCCTCCCCCCTCACCTCTGGCTTCACCTTCATCACCTTCTACTATATAATCTCACCTCGGGTAAATAAGTTCCTTACGGGCTATTCATGCCCGTGCCACTTCTTGGGTAGCTTAATCTTCATCAGTCGATCAGATAAGCTCATACGGGCTCACCATAGCCCGTGCTACTTGCAACTTTTTCTTCCAATTAGCTGAAGTTAAAACATGAACACAAGACATAAGTGTCAAGTTTATTATCAAGCAGTATCCTCCCCCGCGATAGGAGCCACACAGTAAGGACTGATGATATAAATGCGAACTCAGCACTCAGTATATCCTTTCACGTTGACCAGACCACACACTAGAAGATGAAGGGACGACGACGTTTCGGTCCGTCCTGGACCATTCTCAAGTCGATTGTGAGAATGGTCCAGGACGGACCGAAACGTCGTCGTCCCTTCATCTTCTAGTGTGTGGTCTGGTCAACGAATACTGCAGGTTGCCGGCACACTTTTAACACAGAGACTTTGCAGCGATAAGAGAATCAGACCCCACCTCCTACTGATCCTTGTAGTATGAATATAGAAACCAGGAGATACAACCCACAATTAGGAAGACAGATACTGTTCCGAGACTCTCCAACGGGTGCTCCATTGTACAGAGATGGGACCCAATCCCAAAGCTTTGGAACAGTCTCTTGCTGAACGCGAACATCATACAGATTCAGGGAACTTGGTGCAGTAAAGCTTTACGACACCACGACTTGTGTGACAACATCCGGCTGACGACACGTTATGGCATTAATGCACTCGCTTACACTGACGCCTGGGACTTGGTACCTGGCGCATAGTGCCTGGTGTCTTGTGCATAGTGTCTGGTGTCTGGCGCATAGTGTCTGGTATCTGGCGCATAGTGTCTGGTATCTGGCGCATAGTGTCTGGTATCTGGCGCATAGTGTCTGGTATCTGGCGCATCATACCCGAGCCGTGGGTTCTGTCACACTTGGCCGACCTGCAGTCACCAGTTGATGTAGTGTGAACATTTGTGATTGGGTCTGAGAGTGAGTGATGGATCTGGTGATTGGGTCTGAGTGTGAGTGATGGATCTGGTGATTGGGTCTGAGAGTGAGTGATGGATCTGGTGATTGGGTCTGAGAGTGAGTGATGGATCTGGTGGATGGATGGACTGACAGACACTGGCTAGTGGCGCCAGCTTGCAGGCTCTGAAAAAAAACCATTGCGCTGCATTCATCCATTAGAGACTAGGAGACACTGCAGGTCATGGTGTTGAAGACAGACACGCTAGGATCTGTCACCATTGACAGTTACGCACGGTGATAATAATCAACTTGTTGACGGTCACCATCTTCTTGCATTCACCATCTACCAGGCCACTGGATAATAGTGACATAAGGGCTGCATGGGGCCACATGTCCTCACAGGAGGATATCGGATATGCATTGCAAGACTATGTTGATTCCGTGTTGCAGATCTTGGCGTAGATATCAATGAATTGTTCGCAGCTGATGATGATATGTGAAGCATAATAAATTGTCTCAGTGTAGTAATATGGTGTGTGATAATGGCCTCCAGATCCAAGTGTTATTGTACCCTTAGCTCCAATGACCTAGGCTCTCCTCTCAGCACAATGAAACACATACATATATGTGTGTGTGTGAGAGAGAGAGAGAGAGAGAGAGAAATGAAGGAATGTGGAAGAGAAGAAACAAGGAAGAAGAGAGGGCGGGAGGGTAGGAATGAGGAAGGGTAAGAGGAGGTGAAGGTGACAGTAGCAGTAGATGGTCCTCCTCAGTAGAGGCGGTGACGAGAGCTGGCACCGGGAGAATAAGGCCAGCCTACATTCAGAAGTTGGCACTCTCTGGCCCTCTGGCCCTCCCTACACCCCCACCCACCATTACCGGCGACTTTGATGACATTCCTCGCTACATACTAGCCACACCCCACGCCTCTTAACCTCACTGACGTCATCTTCCACGATTGTTAATATATTTTTAGAGTTTGATTGTTGCTTATGTTGAGAGCAGCCCGGCCCGGGACTGGTCCAGTGGCCCGCTCCTGCTACGATGGCGGGTGTTAGGGAGGTGAGGTAGAGTTATAATGGGTTAATTTGTTGATGGTTAATGGGTTCCCATCATAGTTGTATGGTTATAGCGGTGTGTTGGGGTCAAGGCCGTAGCTAGACAATCTGTCATACTAGGATAAGGTTCCGGGAGATAAGAATAGAGGTAACTGCAGAAGGCCTATTGGCCCATACGAGGTTGTTCTACTCCTCCAGCCACGATGGTTCTCTTTGAGCCTCGAGTTCTACTCCTTGGACCAGGCTGGACATGGTCCATCGGGCTGTTGCTTGGAGCGGCACGCAGGCCAACATGTCCTGTACAACGCGGTTGGGTCCGACAGTAGTTCTTATGCTTGCTGGGAGAGCATGGAACAGCCGTCGACCTCTGGTTTTCAGAGAGTGCTCTCTGATTGTGCCTATGGCACCTCTACTCCTCACTGGGTCTATGCTACCTATGACACACACGTTGTATTCTGCATTTCCTTCCGTAGCTTTCCCTCCAGTATTTTGTTATTCTACTGTGCAAATTTGGGACCAGACACACACACACACACTCTCTCTCTCTCTCTCTCTCTCTCTCTCTCTCTCTCTCTCTCTCTCTCTCTCTCTCTCTCTCTCTCTCTCTCTCTCTCTCTCTCTCTCTGTTTCTTTCTTCCACCTCTTCCTCCTCCTCCCCCCCCCAACCAGCTCCTCCTCCTCCTGGCAGGCACAAAAAGGATGGTGTCACGCCGTGTCCATGACAGCCAACTCACCCGTCGCTGCCACTGTCAATAAACTGAGTGAATGACTCCAGCCTTCACTACCGCCGAGTTGGGGCTGTGTGTTGGTGTTTTTGTGCGTGTGTGCGTGCGCGGGTGTGGGAGAGCACGTGTGTCCGTCCTTGATGTGTGGTGTGTCAAGAGTGTCCAGATGGTGTACTGTGTCCCTCCCCCTTGCCCCAGGGGGGGGGTATGTCTACCCTTGCCTAGCCCCCACACATGCGCGGGCCCCACAACTCCCACACATGCGCGGGCCCCCACAACCCCCTCCCCCACACATGCGCGGGCCCCCACAACCCCCTCCCCCACACATGCGCGGGCCCCGCACATGTGTGGGGGAGGGGGGGGGGGTTGTGGGGAACGAACCAGGGACAAGAGCGCAAGACCTCGATGGGACCACCAGATACCAATGACTCACAGAGGTATCAGAAAGTTTTCAGTGTTGGACTCGTCAATAAGTGGAATGGGTCGGACAAAGAAGTAGTTGAGGCTAACTCGGTGCACAATTTTATATGTAAATTTGAGAAAAACATTTACATATTTAATTTGACTTATGTTCAGAAGGTGGGGGCTAGGAGCCTTCGCTCGATCCTGCAAGCTTATCTTGCAGGGTATTCCAACCACTTGGCCTGGACGGTAGAGCGACGGTCTCACTTCCTGCAGGTCGGCGTTCAATCCCCGACCGTCCAAGTGGTTGGACACCATTCCTTTCCCCCGTTCGATCCCAAATCCTTATAGTGATGTTGTTGTTGTTATAGATTCAGCTACTCAGAACAAGTTCCAAGTAGCACGGGCTATGGTGAGCCCGTAGTGGACTTACCTGGCACAGGAGCGGGGCAAGTAGCACGGGCTATGGTGAGCCCGTAACTTACCTGGCACAGGAGCGGGGCAAGTAGCACGGGCTATGGTGAGCCCGTAACTTACCTGGCACAGGAGCAGGGCAAGTAGCACGGGCTATGGTGAGCCCGTAACTTACCTGGCACAGGAGCGGGGCAAGTAGCACGGGCTATGGTGAGCCCGTAGTGGACTTACCTGGCACAGGAGCGGGGCAAGTAGCACGGGCTATGGTGAGCCCGTAACTTACCTGGCACAGGAGCGGGGCAAGTAGCACGGGCTATGGTGAGCCCGTAGTGGACTTACCTGGCACAGGAGCGGGGCAAGTAGCACGGGCTATGGTGAGCCCGTAACTTACCTGGCACAGGAGCGGGGCAAGTAGCACGGGCTATGGTGAGCCCGTAACTTACCTGGCACAGGAGCGGGGCAAGTAGCACGGGCTATGGTGAGCCCGTAGTGGACTTACCTGGCACAGGAGCGGGGCAAGTAGCACGGGCTATGGTGAGCCCGTAACTTACCTGGCACAGGAGCGGGGCAAGTAGCACGGGCTATGGTGAGCCCGTAGTGGACTTACCTGGCACAGGAGCGGGGCAAGTAGCACGGGCTATGGTGAGCCCGTAACTTACCTGGCACAGGAGCGGGGCAAGTAGCACGGGCTATGGTGAGCCCGTGGTGGACTTACCTGGCACAGGAGCGGGGCAAGTAGCACGGGCTATGGTGAGCCCGTAGTGGACTTACCTGGCACAGGAGCGGGGCTGTTATCCTGATCCCTTCCCAGTTCTATATAGTCGTAATGGCTTGGCTCTTTCCCTGATAGTTCCCTTTTCCCCCTTGTAACAGGGCCGGGGGTAATGGCTCCCTTTCGTCCACTCTCCCGCCCTTAATAACTATACCTAAAGACCCTTTTGAGATTGTGGGTTGGATCAATAAATTAACCATTAAATCCTTGAGAGTTAATTTCCAATTAATTAAAAAGGGGGGATGAATTTACATTGAGTGCGGATTAAATCCTAGTACCAAGGGATTATATGCGATATTAAATAAATGCTGCTGGCTTGCTGAGGAAGCCTCGTCCAGATAATGGGATCTTGAGCCCAACAACACAATATAAATTAAGCGTTGGGGGGAAATTCCACTAAACACCATGAATTTTAAACAAGATTTATTAAACGAAGATTATCAAATGAAAATAAAAGAAACACGCCCTATCTGAACACTTCCTCAACTGAATATATTCCTAAAATAGAGGCAATAAATTGACTCCCACAAGTAATGTGGATTCTACAACTGCACTTAAAACAAACGTTGTTGCTGTTGTTTCAGATTTAGCTACTCAGGACGAAGTGTCCATGTAGCACGGGCTATGGTGAGCCCGTAAACTTAAAACAAACAGCTCGTTTACCTTAAATACCACAGCCAGGCCAGTTGTTCAGCCTTGTCTCTGGAGATGAGATGTTGACCCCAAGATGTCCCTAACCTCACTGTCTTACTCTCTGACCTCCAGACTGTGAAGCTAACTGGGATTATTACTCCGCCAGCCTCATTGGTTGCCAGAATTAGTACCCAGGGTTAAATGAACAAGCTAATCTTATTTACCGGTTACCCAGATGATTAAATTCCTATTGAAATTGACGGTAATTCTGTAGGTTCTTGGACCTGGCTATTTCAGTATTTAATAGCGACCTGATTTTATAATTTATGAATTAACAAGGCGGGAGAGTGTGGTCTTTCCTAGCCGCGTGACCGCCTCGACCCCGGATGGGTCCCATAAGTCAGCCGAGGCCAGGTCAAACTAGTCCCCTATTCTAAATGACGTAACTGTCTCTTTGATAGCATACGAGACTTGATCTTTACTCGAAATTCATGTTAACCTAACATAAACACTTATACCAGATTGTTTATTACTACAATTACTGTTATTATTATTGAATTATTCATCAGTTGAATTAATACAAGGGAAACAGCCATTTTGTCTTCTACCCCTCACTAATCCTTTAACCTCTGCTTGATAAGGAAATGTATATGTTTATCTCTCAGAATGTTTGGGAATATGTTTATTGTTTGTGATGTGTGTCTATGTATGTATTAACACGATGTACTGAACGGGGTGAGAATAGCTTGAGCTACCTCATCCCTTTGTGTGTATTTTACCCCAATAAACTTATTTCTATTTCAATTTCAATTTCTGCTTGATACCTGCTTGGTGGGGGTTCTGGGAGTTCTTCTATTTCCCAAGCCCGGCCCGGGGCCAGACTTGTGAGAGTTTACAGACTCCACCATAGACTATAGACTCCATAGAGTTTATGGACTCCGAGAGTCCACCAGGTGCAGTGACCTTTTGTCCTACTACTTGGGTAAAAGGTTCCCTTTGACTGCAAAGCTTGTGTTCCCTGTAATCCATATGACCTAAGATCTATAAACTTCTAAAACCAGCTTAGCTTGTCACACCTTTGCAGGGTATTCTCCCCTACTTCCTTGCCCAAGGACGGCGACTGATAGCTGAGTGGGCAGCGCTTCGGAATCGTAGTCCTGATATTCCGGGTTCGATCCCCGGTGGAGGCGGAGACAAATGGGCAGAGTTTCTTTCACCCCTGATGCACCTGTTCACCTAACAGTATATTCATGCCTGTGCCACCTCTTTGGTGGCTTAATCTATATCAATCAATCACTTAGCAGTAAATAGGTACCTGGGAGTTAGACAGCTGCTACTGGCTGCTTCCTGGGTGTGTGTGGGGTGGGGGGGGGGGGGGGGAATTTGCTAGTCAGTAGTTACTAACAGTTGATTGAGAGTTGAGAGGCGGGGCGAAAGAGTAGAGCTGTGCAGGAACTCTCTGGTCCCCACAAGCACAACTAGGTGAATACAAGCACATCTAGCAGAGTATGGTGTTCTCCTCCCATTCCCACACACTCCCACACGCAAGAAAATTTGGTAACTGTCGTGTTAAAATGAAAACTTAAAATAAAGCTTAAAGCGTTCTTAAAGGCCAAGGCTTATTATGTGGTAACCAAGGAGTAAGGTGGCACAACGGCCTTAAGTAGACCAAGCTGAAAGATGAGGTACTGGAGGCACACTAATTTCTGACAAAATGCAATTGGTTTAAGATGGGTCACACCTATTGATAAATGGATGGGGACCAAGAGCTACAACAAACACACCAGCCAAGAGTTTAGAATAAGGAGGAAGTGAAGGTGACGTGACGGCCAAGAGAGCCAGAAAGAGAGAATGTGACCTTAGAGAAAATGTTCCCACACATCAACACGGTAGACACACTAGGGACCTGAGCCAAAACCCTCAGAGTTAAGCTATATACCCAGATGAGCCGAATAATACCTAAGAATTTTGTGTAACATTAGTGAAGCAAACTGAACTAGGAGAACGATGGCAGACTCGATACATTGAGCCGGCCGAGGGACAGAGAAGCTATCACACCCGAGTCACGTAGGGAACCCAGGAGTGGAAGGTCATCATCACAGTTAGATGAGACGATATGATAACTTTGGTCAGGGGTCATTGAATGGTCAAGCCGGCGGCTGGACAGACGGGGTCCAAGATTTATATTCGATCCTGGAGGCACGAAAAGGTGGTTAAAACACACACACACAACTGATGTGAGAGTTAAGTAGGTGGTTATTGGTGGGTGAGTATGGCTATGTACGTGGGTGTAAGGCATAGATATGTGGGTGGGTGTAAATATGTTGGGGGGTAGGAAGGTGGGTGGTGGGTATGGGTGTTTGGGTAGGAGGGTGGGTGGTGGGTATGGGTGTAGGAGGGAGGGTGTGGCACCGTCACCGACCCTGGCACCCGTGTTGTTATTACCGGGAGCTGCATCATGCCCTGCACCAGTACGAGGTGTTTGGCAAGTGAGACCCTTACCCCACCCGGAGAACACCTCCCCCTCCCTCACCCCTGCCTGCAGTGGGCGTTCACAGGGGGTCACTGGGGAGGGTTTACGGGGGAGAGGGTAGGCACACTGCCAGGGGGCGTTGTCTCACTTTCCTCACAATCTCCCCCAAACAGTGAGGGGTGAGAGATCATTTATCTCTCATTTCTTATAGTGCGACAACAGTGGATGGGTCAAAAAAGCATTCATGTTCAGTTTCATAAACAATTCTTAACTATTTATAAATGAGTTAATTTATACACTTTTAAAACACTTTAAAAAAATTTCTGTGTATAGAACAAACAATTAATATATTCATTTCAATATTTTCATTCTTGAGGTTATCTTGAGATGATTTCGGGGCTTTAGTGTCCCCGCGGCCCGGTCCTCGACCAGGCCTCCACCCCCAGGAAGCAGCCCGTTACAGCTGACTAACTCCCAGGTACCTATTTACTGCTAGGTAACAGGGGCATTCAGGGTGAAAGAAACTTTGCCCATTTGTTTCTGCCTCGTGCGGGAATCGAACCCGCGCCACAGAATTACGAGTCCTGCGCGCTATCCACCAGGCTACGAGGCCCCAATATATATATATATATATATTTATATATTTATATATTTATATATTCATATATATATTTATATATTTATATATTCATATATATATATATATATTTATATATTTATATATATATATATTTATATATTTATATATATATATATTTATATATTTATATATTTATATATATATATATTTATATATTTATATATATTTATATATATTTATATATATTTATATATATTTATATATATATTTATATATATATATATATTTATATATATATTTATATATATATATATTTATATATATATATTTATATATATATTTATATATATATTTATATATATATTTATATATATATTTATATATATATTTATATATATATTTATATATATATATTTACTGTATATATATATTTATATATATATATATATATATATATATATATATATATATATATATATATATATATATATATATATATATATATATATATATATATATATATATATATATATATATATATATATATATATCTTCCTTCCCCATGATGCAACCCCCACAACACTTGCCTAACTCCAGGGGTACCTTAATTACTGCTAGGTGAACTGAATCATTAGGTGAAAGGAAACGTGCCCAACCATTTCTGACCCGCTGACATAACATGACATAACTTCTGACAGCCAACTATCTTGGTTTATGATGGGTAGTCTGCTCACAGGTTTATGATGGGTAACCTGCTCACAGGTTTATGATGGGTAACCTGCTCACAGGTTTATGATGGGTAACCTGCTCACAGGTTTATGATGGGTAACCTGCTCACAGGTTTAGGATGGGTAACCTGCTCACAGGTTTATGATGGGTAACCTGCTCACAGGTTTAGGATGGGTAACCTGCTCACAGGTTTATGATGGGTAACCTGCTCACAGGTTTATGGTGGGTAACCTGCTCACAGGTTTATGGTGGGTAACCTGCTCACAGGTTTATGGTGGGTAACCTGCTCACAGGTTTATGGTGGGTAACCTGCTCACAGGTTTATGGTGGGTAACCTGCTCACAGGTTTATGGTGGGTAACCTGCTCACAGGTTTATGATGGGTAACCTACTCACAGGTTTATGGTGGGTAACCTGCTCACAGGTTTATGATGGGTAACCTACTCACAGGTTTATGGTGGGTAACCTGCTCACAGGTTTATGGTGGGTAACCTGCTCACATGCTTTTTGCACTACCGCTCACAGAATAAGTATGGGGTGCACAATAAACTAGCTGCCTCCAGCGGCAACAATCAATCCAATGCTCTGTGTAGTGAAAAGGGCAATTTAAACCGGGAGGATATTGAGATAGGAGGGAGATCACTATGTGCAGTATAAACAAACCAATTATCAGAGTATGGCTATTACCTAAAAACCATACTGCTATTGCTCAGGTGAATGGAATGGTTATTACCTGGTCTGACAACATATTAACACAATCATATTACCATAGCAAGTATTCAAATGAATTAACCTTGTTCCCATTGAATGAATTGTTTATAATGAGAGCCGAGAGCCTAAGTGAAGGACACCAATGGTTGTAGTCACAAGAGTCAGGGCTGGTTGACTACAGCTTGGCTCTACAACCAACAAATTACACGAACAAATTCACAAGGGGCCGTGACGAGGGTTCGAACAAAAGGCGTAACAAATTACACCTTTAGACTCGATGAAGAAAGGTGGCACATGTTTATTTATGTTAGAATTTGATATTAGCAAAATTTGAAGCTACGAGGGACAGTTAAATGCAATTATCAAATTACTCTCGCAGTCTGTCAAATGAATTACTGCCTGGCCTAACAGGTATCCTTTGGAGACTAATAATATTGATGAGCACTATTATGGGTAGCAGGGTACAAGTAACTGAGCAGTAGTATGGCTAATTCTTGGTTGTACAGTAGGTCATATTCTGCTGGACTTTCTGGTTTTCTATCTCTATTTCTGCTGTACTTGTATCAGTATCTTTAGTAAGTAATTAACTGGTGGTGTTGTATTTCAGAGTGTGGGACTAAGGTGGTGGTCGGGGGCACGGAAGCGGTGTACTGGGCAGTGCAGCTCGACGCCGACCTCCTGGAGACCATCGCCGCCATCTATCCTCACTGGTTTAAGGTAAACTATCTATTCATACTTAAGACAAACAAACAATTCAATATTGTTGTAAACTATATAGCTTTTTACACAGGAGCTGTATATATTGTATATCATATTCTTGGGAATTTCCCTTCCAAAATGGGTGCTCTGATAGATACTGTACTTAAATACTGTATTTTTATATGTTGGAGACTTGATTGAGTGCTCCCGATGGTAGTTTGGCTGAGAGACAAGTGAGCTTAAGCCCTCTTCTTTGTACTGAGGAACAAGAATGTGATGAAGGTAGTCAGACTGCCACACCAAGCACATACTGCAGGAACACTACAAATGCTGCTCAAGTACTATTGCTCTTTTTCTCTCTATCAACCAGCTAGTATATCTAGCTGCTTCCTGAGAAGTAGCCACTTTCGTGGCAACTTCCTTTATTGCATATAAAGGAAATTGATATAGATATACAGTGGGGCCTCGATTTACGATGGTAATCCGTTCCCAGAGATGGATCGTAAGTCGAAATATCGTAAGTCGAAGCGATTTTTCCCATAAAAAATAAAGGGAATTGAATTAATCCGTTCCCCACCCTCCAAAATATTAACTTACAAATACATTTTATACTGAATACAAATTTGTTCTCTAACTACAATATAGTACATATGTTTATCATACCTTTTTGGAGGACTCTTGATGGTGTATGGAAGATGGTGATGAGGGGGGAGGAGGAGAGGTGTTACTGTTTGGAAGGGGAGTCCCCTTCCATTATAACATAAGGCAGTGATGACTTTTCTGGGATACACTCTCTGCCATGTTTTGCCTGCATACCACTAGAATCTGCTTGTGGCTCACTGCTTGCTTGCCTTACTAAGAATCTGTCCAAAAACACTTGTTTTTCCCTACATTTCAACACTTGTCTGTATTAAGACATCACATTGTCATTTAAAAGGTCAATGCAACGGCCTGCTACAGCTTTATCTGGGTGAGTTTTTTCAACAAAATTTTGCAGTTCTTCCCATACTTCAAAACATTTTCTTAATGAGGAAGGAATATCCTCTACTGTCTCAACTCGCAACTATTTTCTTAGGTTGAACCTTACCACTGACTTTCTGGGACCCATGGCATGATATATAATAATCAGTTTTATGTTCAAAAGCAAAAAAAAAACAAAAAAACGGAATTTCTTATAGGCGTGATCGTCACTAAGCGAGCAGCTCTAGTAAACTGAGGCAGGTTGGCCCGCGTGACCGGGAACCACGCACTGGGTCGACCCAAACGTGTACCAATAAATATCGTAAGTCGAGGTGCCACTGTACTATCTATATATAAATATATATAGATATAACTAAAGGTTTTTTTTCTAAACAAATCTGCAAATGAGGGTTGTATTGTAGAAGTCCCCTCAACAGATACTTTACCATCACCCTGAGGAATGGTTAACATCTGGTAATAAGTAGGATTCTCTTTCAGGCTTTTATTTCCTCTTTTGCTGCCTTCAGCTCATCCTGCAGTTTATTTACAGTACTTTCTCCCACATTACTCTCATTTCTTCACTAATTTGCTTCCACATGTGGGCAGTTACCTCCTCAATCGAGTCATTGTGCCCAAGTGAGCTTGTGTGTGCACTCACATAGTTGTGTTTGCAAAGGTTGTGTTACAAATCTCTGGTTCTGCCTCTCATCCTTCAGGCAACTGGTGTACAGGCTTCTGAGTCCTTTAGGCTCTTATCATATTATCATTTAAAGCTAGGTATTGAGTCTACCTCCACCACTTCACTTCTTAGTACACACCCTTTAGTTACTATTCTGATGCTGGAAATTTACTTTTGAAAGAGACCCTGTCTGCCTTAGCTCTTTCCCAGGAACTTTTGATATCGTTCGCCTTATGCATTTCTGTTCTCGTATTGACATCCTTGATGATATTTAGCACCCCACTGATTATTCCGCACATTTGATGGTGCTACATAGCCTTCCCGGTTTGGTGCCTTCTTTTGATAATTACTTACTTACTTCTTTCACCCTGATGCCCCTGTTACCTAGCAGTAAATAGGTACCTGGAAGTTAGACAGCTGCTATGGGCTGCTTCCTGGGGGAAAGGGGGGTTGTAACAAAAAGGAAGCCTGATCGAGGACCGGGCCGTGGGGACGCTAAGCCCCGAAATCATCTCAAGATAACCTCAAGATAACCTCCAGAATTAAACTCAAGTAACCACTTTTCTGGACAATACTTTAAGTTTTGACAAGTCATCCTGTAGTTTCTTTTAGTCTTTCAATGTACTTTACAGTACTTATCCTCCTTCCTAATCTTTGCATTATCAGTAAACAATGTGAGAGAGGAGTCTATCCTCTCCAACAAGTCAGTTACACAGATCAGGAAGATGATTGACCCTATTCATCTCTGTGGGATCCCACTCATAAGATCCCACCCCCTATCCCAGCTCATATCCTATCCACGTATTCTTTCCATGTGCTATATAGTCATATAGTATTAGTTTAGTGTTCTCTATTTATAATCTGCTTTCCTTTCTTGAGGTTTCTCTTCTGTGACTGTCTTCCTTTGCTTATGTACTTCTTTATCCAGTGGAAGACCTTCTTAGAGATCAGAAACATGCACGCTGCCCATCCATCTCTTGTTCGATCTATCTTATATGGTCATAGAATTCTATCATGTCTTTGAGGAAACATTTTACCTTTGCTACTGTCTCCTACATAAAATATGATATAACATGATTTTCATGTTAATTGTTGTCAATAGATACAATTTAAATTATGTTGTTAAATATGAATTGGGAATAAAATTGCTGTATTGTGAAGAAAAAATTTCTTACAATCTTAATTCCTTCACTATTTGATAATTGGGATGGAATTGGTTTGTATTTATTGCTAGATATTTTAATTCGTGAAATGTAATTTATTAAATGTAAGTACAGTACTGTATTGCATACTCTTAAACAGGTGCCCAGAAAAAGACATTGTTTTAGATCTAACTGTATCATCAATTTCTCTTTCAAGCAGCCAATGTCTGTATACCATACAGTAATGAAGTTCAAGTTGGTAAGCATAACCTCTTGTTTGCACAGTATTCCTGTATACAAAGGGATATCATATACTGTACACTATATATTCTGGGGTGTTGTGATGTGACAACACAGGTGGGGCTACAACTCCATTGCATTTGTATACTGTAGTAATAATTTATGATATTGTAAACTTATTCCATGTATTTTATTTGTATTTGTTATGGTGCATAGAGTGTTAAGGTAATAATTAATGCAAGAAAATTATATATATATATATATATATATATATATATATATATATATATATATATATATATATATATATATATATATATATATATATATATATATATATATATATATATATATATTTTTTTTTTTTTTTATTTATTTATTTATTTAGTATATATGGTATATATGGTACAGTCAAGCCTGGCTCCAGGCTGGGCTCTGAGTAAAAGAACTCTCAAAACCTTCTCCAGGTATGCCTCAAGTAAACTGTACAAGCAATTTGGCTACTCAGAAGAATTCAAATTAAGCACGAATGTTATTTCGTTCAAAGCAAAAAATGTTAATTTTGTCCTGTACAGTATTCACTTTTTTTTAAATTTGTTGATACAAATTGTTTATTTTCCAGGATTGCAATTTGAACGACCTAAGCAAGATGGCAGACAGTAGTAATGGGGAGGGGTCTCGGGCTCCCTTCATTCCTCTGTCTCCACCCAAGTGTGAGGTAGATGACTCCCCACTTCAGGGCAAGACTCTCAACAAAAACAAAGAGTGTAAGTTTCATTTAAAACCAGTTTTGATTTGTTTAGAGGCCCCCCCCCCCTCTGAATCACCCCAAACTATCAAGGTCCAACTGCTAGGTAGCTCCCTCTCTCAAATGGAAATTGGGGACAAATGGAATGAGCTACAAAGTGAAGTGCTGAGGGCAGGGACCAATAGGCTCAAGAACCTGTACACCACTCACTCACTCACTCACTCACTCACTCACTCACTCACTCACTCACTCACTCACTCACTCACTCACTCACTCACTCACTCACTCACTCACTCACTCACTCACTCACTCACTCACTCACTCATTTACTCACTCACTCACTCACTCTTGGAGTGAATGAGTGAGTTAACTCATGGACCCCGGCGTCCAAGAATTTACAGCTTGATCCTGCAAGCACAAATAGTAAATACCAATAGTAATTACACACACGCACACACTCACGCATTCAAAATAAATCGCACCACAAGTTCACACCCAATGATGATTTTTACAATAAAAAATTAATAGTATAGTAAAATTTTATATTTTTAGGTTTAAAAGATGAATATTTTGGAATATAGTTATGTAATGCGGTATAGTAGGTGTAAATTACAGATTAAAATTTTGGTGTTAGATATTGAGGTTGGTGTAATCTGCCTTGCTTCCTGTGGTCTCGGCCACTCAGTCTCATACGACAGTGTCTCTCTTGCTTCATGTAGTCACTATTGCCACCTGACACAAACTAGTACTGTACTTACAAGTTTTGTGACAATCGTTTTAGTGTATTTGAGAAAAGCAGTGTGTGTGTACTTTGTATGATTAGAAATGTAAATAAATTACTAATTAAATTTTGTTATTGGACTTGCAACTGTAATGTTATGTAAATAGTGAGATGTTATCAAAAGCAAGGCAGCTCCCTTTAAATACTTTGTTGTACATGTTGCTACAAGTGTCAAATATAAAATTGTTTTGTAGCATGTAAGTCCTCAGAATATTTTAAACATTTGCAGCTGCATTGTAATATTTACTACAGAAAAAAGATACTGTATTCTTATGTAAATATGGTGAGCCTCTGGGGGTTGGTGTATGAACCCCTCAACAGGTGTCCTCAAAATAGATCTGGCATTTCTTTGCCTCAACCATACAATACTGGTAAGAATTTCCACTTGCAAATGATGTACAGTACTGCAATTTGTTTAAAACATTTTACCCAAAAGGGATATAGCACGTTGATAATGAGATTGGAAGGTTATAGTGTCACAAAACTGTTTTAATCATTCATCCCATTACTCATATTCTAATGCAGAATGTTTTTGTATCTGACTTTAATACATTTTTTAAGCTCTCTACGTGCTCGATCTTCTCTTTGATCTCAAGTGTTGGTTATCTCTCTAAACACCAGTACAGTACAGTATAAGTTCTATAGAGCCTGGTAATTCTTCATTCTTACCTTACTCATGTTTGTCAATTTCATTTCATGATTTTCATGATTAAATGTATGCTTCATTGCTCAGAAAGTTTCCAAAACTTGTCAAAGGATGGGTTATAGAGTCCTGGACGTTTTTAGTTCCCTGATTTTCTTTTACTTTTAGTAAATGGTTTTATATGGAAATTCTTGAATTTGAAGTTAACGTTATTGCTTGTGCTTCTTTAAATAGATAATTTCATTTCATAGAGAATTTGTTAGTGCCATATAGTAATATTTATTCTTTTTTTCAGCTCTGAAAGTGAAGCTAATGTTACGGCGACCAAGGGAAGACCTTGTGAACCGTGGAGTCATCCCTCGTGAGTATTCTCTCACTGTTGCCAGTCTTGTATATCCATCACTGCAAGAAAAGATTTGGATCATGTTCATATTATTCAGTTAATCTAATTTTATTTATAAAGTATCATGTGTTATTTTGATGTGCTTAAATTTCACAGCAATGAACACCCCGACTGCATTCTATGAGCAGCGACAAAAATTGGATATGGCCAAAAAACATGACATCCTCAAACAGAAAATGCAGCGGCGACCTGACCGAGAGGAACTGGTTCGACAACACATCCTGGAGGGTTAGTAGCTAGAAGTAGTATTCCTGAAGGTACTCATGTTTATCTCTTCATGCCAATTACAGTAAAGTATTATACCTCAGTCAAAGCAGAATGATACATCAAGCAGATTCTTCCCTTTGGATTGGCTATCGTAAGACTGATTGTGTTAAATGTGTGTGATTGATAACACACATTAAGAATAATGTGTATTCACTGTATATGTGGTTGAGGTCAAGATAAGAATATATTGAAAATGGTATTAACCTAGAGTACTTGTCTGAAATGAGTTAGTATTAGATATACAGTATGATAGTAATTGGGTATATACAAATATACAATTCCTTTAGCAGAGTGATTAAGATTTATGTAGACAGATTTATAAGAGTACAGTACTGTATTTATGTTTGTGAATGAAGATTGTTAAAAGTAAATGTGAGCAAAAGTAGTTATGTGAGTTAAAAGAGAAGTGAAATAAATATGAATGGTGGTCAATCCATTTAAATTCCTGGGATGCATAGACGAGAAGAGCTAAATTTGTATAAAGCTGACCATTCGGTGGGCCAAGAAGGCAAGTGGTAGTGCAATGAATTTCCATGCTTACAAAAAATAAGATAGAAATAGATGCAGGTAGTCTGCATGAAGAAGTGGTGGTGTGGAATAAAAGGTAAAAATCAATAATTAGAACAATAGAAATGAGAAGCATGTGTGAAGTTAAAATTATAGAGAAAGGAATGAAAATTTCATGGTGAGATCTTGATAAACTGCAAGATTGAGAATATACTAAGATGGTTTGGCCATATTGAATAAATGGATGATGGTAGACTGATGAAGAGTGCATTCATGGTGAATGTGTGAGGAAGCCTAGCAGTTGAGTTAAACAGTACATGGGATATGGTAAGGGAACAAGTGTGAGTGGAAACCATTTATAAAAAGTGAGTAAATGTACAGTATTTGTATATACAGTAGACTAAAACAGTATATACTGCATATATTTAACAAATCATGAAGAGCACTGTACACCAGGTACCTAGTCTTACGAAGCAGTGGGGTGCTACGGTGGGTGACTGCTGAAGTATGGTGTTGCTGGTTTATCCGAGCTGCTATATAGCAACAAATGTATGAGTGATATTTACATTGTCTAATATCTATAACTGTCTTTCATTAGATAATTTACCCTTTTCTCTGGGCTAATGCACCTCCACATCCTATGAAAGTGGAAAATGGTGTAATTATTATGAATAAATAAACAAATGCTTAATTAATATTTTTTGCTTATTATATACAGGTATATGTAACATTTCAGTGCATATATTGTTGTAACTTAAAATTGGTGTTCTTTGTGAACTGTTTAAATTTGTCAGAATTTTTTGTTAAAAATAATTCATGAACATTCAGCAGAAGTATTTTTTAATTGTTAACCTGCAGATGCACCTGGAAATATTGATCCTTCATTGGTGGAAAAGCAGAAACAGTTGAAACGAGCCAGGATAGCTGATGCCATTAGTGACCACCTGTGCCAACGACCAGGCCCCCTTGAACTTGTTAGAGCCAATATTCTTCACACTACAGAAGATCTCGAGAAAGCTGTTAAGGGTAAGAATTGTTTTACTCTTATTCTTAATATTTTAACTATTTGTTATGTTGAGGATTATGTTTGGTGTTTAATGAAAAAAATACAGACGGAAATGAAGTAAAGTCCACAAATGTATGGTTAAACTATTATTGTCTTGTATATATCTATTTTTAGTTTAGTATTACTGTGATATTTTATTTGCACTTTAGTATTTTATTGGTTATGTTTCAGACAAAAAATATTAATACATTTGCAAGTCATCAAAGGTTTTTCCATAGCATTAAATTTTTAGTTGATATTGTCTGAATTTAATATTTGTCACCAATGATTTAATATACACTATTTAGATTTGTTCATAAGAAACAGATCAACAGGTTATTGATACACATTTCCTTTGATAGAGGGGCAGTTGATGTTCAAGAGTACTAGCGAAGGAGAACCCCGAAAACATCCAAGTTTATATGTACAATATGAAGATGAATCAAGTAGTGAGGGTGCAATGTCCCCAGACCAAAGTGAGGCTAGCAATGCTGCTGGTGTACGAGAGCTTCTCTCAGCAAGCCCAATCCTTTTGGAAGCCACCACTATTACTACAGTTACAGCTCCAGCAGCAGTAATAGCCCCACCACCACCACCACCACCACCAATTGCACCTGCAGTATCTGCACCCATCAGTTGCGTGCCCGATATTGCAGCTGCATCTCCATCATTGACCTCTACCACCTCATCATTATCCCCATCATCATCTTTGGCATCTCCCCAACATCCACTCTTACCGTCCCCGCAAGCCCCTGCTTTAACTCAAACTCTGTTTGTGACTCGGACACCCCTTCCACATGCCCTCACTACACCACCTCTACAAAATTCTGCTCCAGGAAAAGACCAATCAAAGAGCAGGAAAAAATCAAAGGGAAAGAGTCAACCTAAAACAAGAACAATCAAGTTTCATGAATACAAGGTTAGGATTTTTTAACTTTTATCAATACTGTTCAGTATCATCATATATCTATTATTTAAAAGCCTTGATACATGTTTGCATGTTTAAAGATTAATACAAATACAATACTAAAGATAGCAATATGTAATTGGATTAGTTTTTGTTAAAGTTATCACATGGTATTTTCATACAGGGTCCTCCAAGTGCTGTGAAGCGTGAATCTAACACAAGCCACTCAGAGACATCATATGATATACTGCTCCAGCAACAGCAGCTTTTCCTCCAGTGTCAACTTGAGCTCAAGCAAAAGGTATGTACAGGTTCTTGTGTTGCCGATGTTCACCAGAGGCACTGTGGAGTAGCATAGTCATGTGTATTATGGTCAACTCTTCATATATATATTAAATACGGTAATAAAATGTCCTAATGTTAAAAGTAAACTCTTCTGTTATGGCATAACTTTAAAAGTTCTTGAGCTATTAAAACTGCAGTAAATTAACTCTAGTGAAATGATTGAAATTAAAATACTATGTGATATTGCTTTTTGTCGTAATTATGGCACCCTTATTTTCAGTTACAGTAAATTTATCTTGCATAATCTGCAAGACAAATCAATTAATAGTTTGACAGTGCTCAATTGGCTTATTTCCTTACACCTACTTACATCTCCATTACTTTTTTAAATTATTTTACACCTATTTAACCAGACATATCATAGAAATGAAGATACAGTACTATTACAGTAATGAATCAAAACACTAACGTTTAGCTTTCATAATTTCAGATACCTATGCTAAATCTTTTAAAGAATATTTATTAATAATGATAAATGAGACAAAAATTAACACTTTCGCGCTCTCCGCGAAGGTCAGGGAAACAACCGTAAGTGCTCACGGCGTTTTGCCGCGTAAGCGTAAAAACAAAAATGTGTATACTCTTTTTACTCTCATGACCTTAGTTCTCGAGCTACGTATTTCATTTTGGTACCAACGTGTTCGCAATAAAATTCTCTAGAAGAACATCAGTAAAAAAAGTCACGAAACGTATAGGGATACCAGCACCAAATAAATAACTACGAAGATGACTCGCCGTGAGCGCCCAACAGCAACAAAATGTTTTTACTCTTGGGATTGTTATCACCTACACACTTGTCCTACAGCGTTAATTTTGGTATCAATGGACTCGCAATGAAATTCCCAACACGGTGATATGAATATAAGCATAGAATAATGATTGCGGCCCGCCCGCAAGAGTGTGGGAAGTGGTGAAATTGTTACCCGGTGTCGGTGACGGGACGACGCACGGCGCTTTGAAAGTTTATACTTATTTCATTCTCATGACATTATTATTCTATGTACGTCATTCATTTTTGTGTCAATGTGTTCACAATAGAATGTTCTATGAGCCCGTAGGTAAAAAAGATCAACAAAGCGTAAGATAGAATAGCGCCAAATATAAAACAACGCTGGAACATATCAGTGAGAATCAAACACACACGAAATGTTTTTACTTTTGTTATGTTTGTGAACCTTTCATGAACTTATTGTACCATGCAGCCTATTGGTGAGAAAGAGAGCCTCATGGCGCGCAGTTTGAAACAAACCCAAAGTAAATCGGATAAAAATTGAATTTTATACAAATATTTTAAAAGAGGACATAAGTTTATGTCCACTATGCGATGGCGTTAGGCGAAACAGGACTCCTCGGTGAGTCCGGTTAGCGCGAAAGTGTTAAGAAGCGAGAGAAGACTGTTAACATTTTAGTCCACCCCGCTCCTCACTGCGCGCCCGGTTTAAATCATCCAACCTTCTTGGGGTTGGATGAGCCAACTCAGCGAAATGTTTATATAAAATGTTTATACTTTTTTTAAGTTTCTAAGGTACTTTTTGGGGTTAGAATTATAAATTTTGCATCAAAATTTTCTGAAACAAATGCTCTAGATACTAGATTATAGATGAGAATGAAAATGGCACTCTACATGCATTACAGTTTTAGTGATGTCACTGAATATACATACATTTATAAACTTTTAACCATTCCCCATTATTGTATATTTTTGAAATATGAATACATATTATAAGTGATTGAGCTAGATACCTGTAAAAAGAATACAAATACAACAATACTCTACGTTCAGTCTTTTTTTTTTGTCAGGTAGTTTGCAAAGTGACAAAAAAAAAAGGACAGGCAGAGCAAATATCATTTTGAATGATGGAATGGTTGGTTGAGGTCATCACTGGTTAGTCCACTCATAAACTCCACTTACGCTGTGCTTTTAAAAGATTTATCACGAAGGCGCAAATAGAACGGTTAGGGAATTAAATTTCAGAAATTCTGACATTGGGTAACACATTTAAGCTTCGTTGTACCAATTGTGCATAATTATTGATGATGCTAAAACATGTCATTGGAACACTAAAGTGCTAAAAATGAATGTGAACAAAAGTAATTATTGTGGTGGAAAGTGAAAGAAATATGGTGCATAAAATTTAGGGTGAATGGAGAATTGTTACAAGTAATTTATAAATTTTGAAAGGAATTTGTTCATTGCAAAGTCCAGTATATGTGATTCAGGGAAGGAAAATGACTGGTGCAGTGCAAGCCCTGGTTAGAGAGAATAAGATAAGAAGAGATGCATTCAGAAGGCTATACAAAGTGATATTGCCAACTCCTATGTACAGTTCCATATAACTGTCCATCATTTTACTTGAAAAAGATTAATCTACATCTTCTAAGACTTCTTTTTTAACCCGTACTTTAGATTCTCAGATGCTTATATTAATTGTATCCAATCTTGCGATTTACATTATTCTAATTGATTAATTTCTCTTGTTGCAGTATCCCCAGATTATTTTACCAGCGGCACTAAAACCTCCAAACAACGACAACTCGAGTAGCAATAGTTTACCAAGTGTCATCAAAGTAGCATCAACACCACCCTCTCTCCCATCCTCGACTGTGGCCAGCGGGCTGACCTTATCACAAGTCCTCCACACACCAACCCACACTCCTACATCCACCCCAACGCCCTCATCAACTCCTCCAGCACCACCACCACCTCCTACGCCTCCAGAAGCAAATATCAGAATTCATTCCAAGTTGGAAGACATGAAAGGTATGGAATCATTTGTCTGTCATGATTCATTAAGAAGGTTTACCTCTCTTTTTTTTCTTAATTTCACAATAGAGTACTGTTGAATATTATTTTATGAATATAATTAAACAGGAAAGAGCTTTCCTAAAATTAGTAACATTGAAAGAGAGTATTTATAGACTTAATTGAGTAAAACATATTAATTTATGATTTTTAGAGACAACAAAAACAATTTTAGGAATAAAAGGATTGGAAATCTTAAAATTAATGTACTACCCTTCAAATATATTAAATAAAATTGTTATATAAAGTGTATTAAGTTCTCACATATGTATAAAATGTAATTAGAAAGTCATGTTCTGTACAAAGAATCATGAGATATAATATCATATCTTCAAAATTTGCTAGATATAAAATTTTAGAAGTTATGAGGAAATTTAATGAAAACATGCATTTTATTACAGTTTTCTTCCATATTCAGACATTAAATGTATCTTTTGTCATGTAAAGTCATTGTCATTCTTCACTTCTAGTGTCAGATCTGAAGGCGGAGCTGAAGAAACGAAACTTACCAGTGTCCGGTTCCAAACCACAGTTGATAGAAAGATTAAAGAGCCATGCTGCCCAGAATTCTGCTGCTATATTGACAAGTTTGAATTGTAATAACAGCATCAGTAATAATAGTAATGTGCTTAATTGTAATAATGTCTCTGTTACAATGAGACTCGGCAGCATAGAGAGAGAAACAGTTAATACACCTGCACCTTTGGATAATGAAGAAAAAACTTGTGCGACCCAAACAGAATCCACTGGCCCTAGCACTCTGTGTCTGGCTCACCTGCAGGAGCCTTCACCAACACCCACACCAACCAACTCTACATTCAACTATACAGATGACTCTTCAGGTAGGTTCTTTGAGATATTTTTTCATTTATATTTTCCATGAAAATGATTAATGTAAATATTGTTTCACCTTCAGTTGATTACTAATATTTTTAATTGCTATTTTTTGTCATTACAGTTCAAGGGTTATTGGAAGCATCAATGGATTTTGGAGATGACAGTGCATCATCACCTGCATACTCTCACATCTCGGCTTCATCCACACGTCCCCCAAGTGTGGCCCCAATGGACGTAGATTTCGACTCTGCAATGGACACCAATGACTTCAATCCTCTGACTCCAAGTGGTACCCTAACTCCTCTTAGTCTCCACATCAGTGATGGAGGCTCAATAAACACTCCACCTCCTCCTCCTCCGCCACCGCCACCACCACCTCCACCACCACCCACACAGAATGTCTCTGTTAACTCTAATATTCCTGTAGGCAATATACTGGTATCGGCTAATGGCCAGACACCCTGTCAATTAGTAATGATGCGTCATTCAACCTCACGAACCTCCAACAACTCAATTGTGTCTAATGAAACAATGGTGCAACTACAAAGAAGAATAGAGGACCTTCAGAGGGAGCTTCACCATACACAAATGCAGCTACAGTTACAACAACAACAAAACATCATCAAAGCCCAGGAGCAGCAACGTAAAAATATGTCTGATAACAAGCTAAACCAAAAACTTATACTACAGCAACACATTCATAACAAAAAACAGCAGCAACAACAACAACAGTTACAAAGTCACATCCAGCAGCTCCATCATTTGCAAACACTACAACAACAACAGCAACAATTGTTACAACAGCAAGTGGTACAACATGAACCTTTAAAAAGCAAAATTCATGAGAATGGCATTCAGCAATGTGGAGTTTTGCAGCAGCAGAAACATCAGCAGCACCATTTAGAACAACAATCAGAAGAACAGTCAGATCAGCAGCACCAGCAGCAGCACCACCACCACCAACAGCAGCAGCACCAACAGCAACAGCACCAACAGCAGCAGCACCAACAGCAGCAGCACCAGCAGCAGCAGCACAGTATTGGGGAAGTGAGAGTAAAATTGGAAAATGGGTGGGAGCAGCTGCTCAATTCCCCCAACCCTCACTCACATCAACAACCAAAGAGCCAGCGTTCAGGTTCTATATCCACACAAAATGGCCTCTCCATTAATGCTCATCAAAGGTCAGTATAATCATTTTAATAGGCTTTACTCATAGTTTAAAAATGATTTGTGGAAAACCCTTGATGTCCTTGCCATTTACATGAAGTAAATGAAATACCATTAGAATCCTGCTAGTGCAACCTATTTGTGAAGTACACAAATACACAAATTTGTATGTGTGTGTGTGTGTAATTACCTAAGTGTAGTTACAGGATGAGAGCTACGCTCGTGGTGTCCCGTCTTCCCAGCACTCTTTGTCATATAACGCTTTGAAACTACTGACGGTCTTGGCCTCCACCACCTTCTCCCCTAACTTGTTATACCAAGTGTGTGTGTGTGTGTGTGTGTGATGGTGTTGGGGCAGAGTTGGAACAATAGAAGGGAATATGTAGTAATGTGATACTACTATTAAGAAACAAATCGGAGTGAAGAGACTTGAACGGGTGTGATGTGTTGAATAAACTGTTCGTAGAAAAGGGATATTTCAGAAGATGATGTTAAATTTATTGCAAGTCTTTTTGCATTGGATGCACTTAATGGGAGAACTTTGGAAGGTGAATTGATGTAATTGCCTCACCTGAGAAATCAACTTGATATATGTGTGTGAACAGTTTCTTACAGGACAGGGCTCAGGTTCTGCAGACTGAGTTTATGACATGACATTGTCATTGATTATCTGCAGTGCATATGTCTTCAAACTCTCATTTTATAATTGCTAAACTATTACAATAGTTTAATCCTTGCGATCAGAGTTAATTCATTTCATTTTGTGCATTTTCTTAACACAGTATATATACTGTACTGTACATATATGCTGTACATAAATTATTACATTTAAATACTTTATCCAATCGGTATTTTACAACTCACAGTACTGTACAGTGTTATTAGATTTTGTTGCAGAATTCTTCAATATCAGATGATGGACTTGGTCATTAGCCAAGACATATACAATTTTACATGAGCCACCCTGCTAATGATTGTAGAAGACAACATGATAAACTGTCAAAAATATTCATTCCTTAATCTACATGTATTGTATTTTCAGAACTGCCTCGTTGCCAAATTTCTCCGGGCTCATTGTTACCAGCACATATGATAACGCCAACAACAATAATAACAATAATAATAATAATAATAACAATATCAATAGATCAACAATAGAGCCCCAGTTTGTTATCAAGCCGCCACCCAACTATGATGAAGCTACAAAACAGCTCAAGGAAACAATGGTAAGTTGTTACATCAAACCTAAATTTTTGTCCTCCCCCCCTCTGTTTGCTCTTGTGTTCCATGGGCCATGGAACACAAGATCCACGAACACAAGAACGTGGAATTCCAAGATCCATGGAGATGAGTGTGGGAGCTGAAATATGGGAAAGTTGCTGATGATTTTGAGGCACAGTCAGTTATAAGGTCATGTCATTGACAGGGATTTGATAAACCAGTCGAATGGTTTAAAATTTGACAAACTTTAATATTACTTTTTTTTTTTTATTATTGACCATATTGTCACTGTATAAGTGCCAATATTGACAATATTGTCCCTGTATAAGTGCCATCATCGACCATATTGTCCCTGTATAAGTGCCATTATTGACCATATTGTCCCTGTATAAGTGTCACTATTGGTCATGCTGTCTCTTATCATTCTTGGGACTTGTGCTGTAAACTGAAAAGATCTCAGTATGTATTATGCCCTCATGGTGAGTTAATTGGGTAATAATGACAGTAAGAAATACACCTGCAGAGAAAGTCTCAACACATGGCTGAAAATAAATTAAAATAGACGTATGTAAATTATTTATTTCAATTAGATTTTGGGGGATGATTAGATCACGGGACAAAGAAGACATTAGTCACTCTGAGAAACTTTTTGATTATGATGATTATTCTTTGTGGAAATTCTCATTTTTTGTTCAACTTTTCCATGGTTTCTATTTTGTTCAACTTTTCCACGGTTTCTAATGCATAATAAATGAACTCAAACACTGTAAATCCAACATCACTGAAGACACTCATTTAGTTTATATTTTTTTTCTCGTTTTGGCATCCTGAATGACATTTTGGCCTTTTTATTATTCTTAACATAGATGATGCTAGATGCTCTCTTTTGATAATTTCATAAAACTTCTAATCTGAAAGGGAAAGTAAATACTGTATTGTTGGATCTGAGGTTATTAAGTAATATAGTTCAGTTTTCCTATACTTATATTTTCTATACTTATTACTTTCCTATATATATAAATTGATGGCTTATTTTTACAAAAATGTACTGTATATCGTTTCAGATCTCAGCTAAATCTTCCCCACCAAATACAAATAGAAAGTTATCTGTCAAGAGTCAGGCAGTAGATGATGTTTTAGAAATATTAATTAAAAATGGAGGTAAGTTATGAAATAATTATTTATGTAACCGGAATAGATTTTAGAATGCAGAGTAATATATAATTACAGTACTAGAATATAGTTTTATAACTAGTGAAATAAATGCTTGCATCTATTTTCAAGCACTAATTGTGATACTGTATATATATTTCAGAGCTACCTCCTAGTGCTGCCCAGGATCCTCACACACCAACTCAAATAAGGTGTAATCGAAGTGGACCAATCTTCACTACCACATCAGTTACCTCTTCTGTCATCTACACCACCACATCAGCAAGCTCTCCTATTTTTACCACCACTTCTGGTGCACTGCCAATTATTTTTACCACCTCTGCTACTTCATTACCTGCAGTATACACAACTACAAATGTTGTACCAACTGCAGTTGAGGCTGCAGTCCCTCCACCGCCACCGCCACCTCCACCCCCACCACACCATTCTAGTCAACGCACCACTTCTGCTACGTCAACAACTCAAGGACCTGCAGTGTTAAGTGTTGCCAACTCCTGCCCCTCTCCAATAGTCACTAGTGGCTTAAATTCTCATTCACTTTTTGCTGACCTTGTGATGGAGGGCTCAAATCAACATGGTCTGGATCTTCCTTTAGACTTGGAGTTACCTGTGTTGGAAGGCATGGAACTGGGTGCCTTGGAGCACACACTAGACCACAGCAATATGACCCCTGATCTTCTTATCTCAAATAGACCTGAAGAGTCATTTGTCAGTATAGGTCCACCAATGGATGTTAAGATGGAAGTGAATGATGATGTTGATGTTGCATCATGGCTAGACTCTTTAGTTCCTCCAACTCACGGCCCAACACTTTCTTCGAGTACTACAAACTTCATCACGCCTTGGCCTCCATCCCACCTGATATCAGTTTCTGGTAATAACAGTGATAGTGGTATGAGCAATAATTATAATAGTGGCAGCAGCAGCTGCAGTAACAGAGGTAACCATAGTAGCTGCAGTACCAGCAGTGGAAGCAGTAGTGGTGGCAGAAGTGGTATAAGTGTTCACCAAAGTGATCCTCTGCTCTCTAATAATCAGGACCAACTGGACCTCTTTAACTTGGAGGAAATGGACCTCAAGGCCCACGATGTAACGTCAGGCCTATCATGGGACCGCATTGATTTTACTGCATGAGAGTGTAGTGTACCGGTCGTGTAGCCAGTCACCGTGTTACTGTCTGGTCAATGTATGTCCTACCGTGGGACCATTGACTGACAAGGCTTAAGTCAAGGGACCATTAACCACAGTAGATTTCAACCTTGACTGATCAGAGTATTTAATAGTTGAAGTGCTACTGCATCATGAGTGACTGGCAGTACCCTACCTTGGCTACTGACACATACGTTAATGTCTGTGATGACAAATGAGTGCCTTACAAGTACTCTAACAAAGGACCATTGAATATTTAGTTGATATTTAGGTTGTGTTCAGCCAACTCCACACAATTCCCTGTTATTCCATTTTGACTACCTGTCATGTAGATCATGCTCACAATCATTATTAGAAGTCTTAAAAACTCAATAAATATGAAATCTTTCTTGAAAATTTTCAGTATCAAGTGGTATATATATGATATGTATTTGTAAATATTTCCTTATTGTAAAATGGTGCTGTTTTGAATATTTCAAGTTGTTTGAGTTTTCTCCGAGATATATTGCACTCATCAGCTAATTCTGAAATTAGGTCAGGTCTATCAGTATGTAATAAATGTATTATAAGTTTTGGGAACAAATCAACCCCTTCCATAAATTTTGCTGTGTGCTTGCCTTACAGTTGTGGATATTTGAAACTATGACTATTATATCTGGTTGAATTAATAGCTCTGTACATATTTTATGACTAGAATATGTGACTGAATGCAGACTCAGTCATCTCTGCTGTGATTATTAGCTATGTTTGGAGCAGCCAATTAAGATAACCCACTGAAGGCAGGCACACAGTGTAACCATTCCATGATGACCCCCAGCCCATGGCTGTGTCCTTGGCTCTCAGAGACCCCAGCTAGGAGCTGTGACCCTCGCTCACGGTGTGCAAGTCATTGCCTAACCTCGGCAAGTGGCAACCCTTGCCAGCTGTTGTGTGGCCCAGGCTCGTAGTGTTATAACCTATTAATTGGTAACCTGACTAGAGGAGTCGACTGCTATTTCTTGTAATTTGGGTTGAAGGGGTCAAAAGCCAGAGCTAATGACCTGATTAATTGTCCAAAACAAAGTTTTGCAATGTTGGTTATAGATCTTGTATGTCTGTTCTTGTGACTTTAGTCTCATGGTCTAAAGCCTGTGCTTGCAATACTTGACAAGTATGTAGTTTTGTCAGAAGCCTCGCCCCAAATATTCAAGACCAGTAGTTGACACCATGACATAAGATGTCCAAAGTCAGTATATGTGATTCCATATTAGGGTATTTAAAGCTATTGCCAGATGATAGATATGACCAGTAGCTTCAGTAACAAATCTGATTAGTGATTTTTTAGAGCAAAATATATTGCTTAGATATCACACTGAAATGTGTCACATCTGAAGTTCATGGAATATGTAGTCCAATTTTGACATCAAACAGTAGCTACACTCAAGATTTCCATCCTAACTCATACTGGTAGCATTAGCTAATGATTCCCCCAGATAATGGTCTCCCATGTCTGCTTTGTTAGTCCCTAGTACAAGGTAGCCTACACTCAAATCTGTAATACAAGTTCAACAACAATCCAGACAGATGGTGTCCTTAAGTCTATCTGTGATTTTGGACACTTATCATCAAAGCTTATGTAGTTATTTGGCCAGTTGTGTCCCAGAGCTATATATATTTGTTCAAGGTGACCCTGTGCCTCTTGTAACATACCATGTTGAGTACTGGCATCACAACAATGTATGGTTCGTACAAGTACCTATTTCTGCTCTTGTTTAAACCGATGACTGTATGTAAGTGGGCTTGAGTAGCCATGAAACACACTCGACCTGCATCCCTTGTCACGTTGATGTGTGTGGCCTCTTGGGTGCCTGGGTTATTTAACCCAATGTATTCATTTGGCTATGTAGGTGTCCAGTTCCTGCCTCCCTCAGCCCTGGCACACCTCAAAAATGTAGACATGGCCTCCTTTTTCACAAGGAATCTGAAGAATGTTCTTTCCCCTCACTACACATTGTATTGTTTTCAATAACTATTGCCAAAAAAATTTGTAAGCTTATCTGGTTCAATGTGCCAAGTTGCTCAGACAGTTAACCAACAGATTTTGGAATTGTCCACATCCATAAATTCTGGTTAACAGAGCCTGCACAAGAAACACTGTTGATCTGCACAACGAGGTGGACATACTAGCTATTCCTAAATTCTGTTAGTGGCCAAGACCAAGTGGTGTGCCTCAGGTTTATATTCCCAACATTTCTAGATTCCATCTTTAACAGATATTGTCTCGTTCCTTCTGTGTACTAATAAGGATAAATTATTGTAGGCGAGTCCTGTCCCTAGGTAGCTCTTGTACAGATTCCTTTGTTGCAAATTTTTGGGCATTCTTCAATTGCATTAAATTCAGCCTCATCTTGCTTGCCGTGTCAGGAAATTGAACATAAAATGCTTAGCACGAATTTTATACAACAAAATTTGTAAGCTTCAGAGCGATTTCTGGGTTTAATGTGGATGACAAATTGGAGTACCAATTGAACTGTTTGCCTCTGCTCAATGTTCAACACTTAAAGCTCTGTCAGGGCCTAGTTATTGTGCCAAACCAGTAGCAATTACCACAGTTAGCAACATTCCACTATTGCACTGGGAATGATGGCTGCAGCATTGATTGAATAATAATTAGTAGTTACAGAGAAAGTTAATTTTTTTTTAATAATTGAGACATTACCAGTAATGGTCTAAGTATCATGAACTATCTACATACTTTACTTAAGTATATAAACCATTGTATGTGATACCTGATTGTGGTGTAAGTGCATTTTATGTTTTTGTTTTGGTTCTTATAATTCATTTATCATCTTTGTTTTTATTTGGGCATAGAGATTATCCAAATTTACTGGGTTTTGCATTCATTAATTTAACCAATGAAGTGTTTAATGTGTCATTTATGATGGAAAGAGAAACATAAACAATTTATGTTGATATTCATCACCTGGTGAGGCATATTTCGAATATGACTTGGGAATTGATCTGTTACCTCATTGTTTGACTTCGGTTACCCATACAGTAAAGTGATGTGTTACTATATGCAAAGTAAAAAGATTCATCTGGCTACTGGCTGTTCTTATCTTTTGCTTTGGTCACGTGCCAGCACAACTTGTTGGCCTTCATATTTTTAGTTTTGCATATTCTATTTTTGTCATATTTGGACCATTCATTGTTTCAATTCATTTATATTGCAATCCTTGTTACTTGTGCCTTGATCCTTATTACAGTACATGTGCATCTTCAATCTGAATATATCCATTCTTCTGTGTTTTTATCATTTGTATATTTTTACTGAATCAACTCCTTTCATTCAGATTTTATTATTGCTGACATGTGGCCACTGCACTTTCACAATTGAAGAAAAATGGAGATACTATAGTGATATGTCATGTTATGTTTAAGTCTCCAGCATTGCAGGTACAGATGTAATCATGGATGGATTCAGCTAGCAACTGTCCAACTTCATTGTTCCAAAAGGTGTACATTATAATAACAGTGAGGAATTTAAGTTAGAAGTCAATAAGGTGAGGATATGGACATAACTTGCATAGTACATGCGATTATACAGAGTACGATTAATTTGTTAAGAGTAGATTTTCATTAGGCGAGTTGCAAAAAAACAATTAAAAGTACAATTTTGTACTTTTGGTGAATCAATTTTTGGTGAATCAATCAATCAATTTGGTGAATCAAATGTTAGCAATGCTCCATGTGTAAAGGGAAGGCAGGTCATTGATAAGAAATCAGGTTTTCTTTCTTTGTTTAGCGAGTTGGCTTTGTGATCAGTTCACTAAAAGACCTGTATGAAAGTGCATTTTTAAGGCACTACAATTTTTGACAGTTGCAATACTTCATTGATCATGTTACTTAAACGATTAAGGAGAAAATTTCCAAACTTCATAATTTATATGACTCTACTTGAGACTGTGATCATGCTGCAGCCTTTGTGTTGGTGAACAGTGTCAAATTGGCACTCAGTTTTTGTCATATTAAAAGCTTTGCCTTGTATATCGGTACATTACAAAATTCTATGGATCGTATTTGTCAGGTGGACTAAATAAATAAATGGCACTTGGTATGCTGTTCTTCTTTCACCTGTTGAGACTGACATTTATGGTATTTTATACTAGACAGGTGATAATATACAGTAGACTTTATTGAACCCGTTTTTCAAATCTTTGGTGTTTGTGTGAAACACCATGCCCAGTATAATCCACCCACTACTTTTGCAATGCAATGACCCACACGAATGTCTGTATCAAATGTTCGCACACTTTCAAAATACACTGTGACTGCTAAAATCTTGACATTATATAATGAGTTCACTATACATTTATGTAATAGGCCAATTTTCTTACTGGACTGCCCATACAAATTTATTATGGAGATTTTTATTCGCTGACGTTCATGGTGATCTCCAGATTATCACCACAAATGTATAGAAATTCTAATACAATATATTCTTCCTTACTTTTGCTATTTGTTAGTACAGTAATTATTATTTTCAAAACTATTTTAATGCTTTATGGAATAATAAATAATAATTACAAATATAAATTGTTAATGTTACATCTATTTATAACTAATGTTACTGTATATAAATTGTGCAATGTAATTAATTCATTTATATAATATTTTCTATGGCTAGCCAAGGGCTTCTACAACCGGACACTTTTATCTCTGTTTTGGCTGTGTTTACTCAGTGATTTTGATACATTTTTTTTCCCTTGATACCTAATTTGTGAGTGGAGATGTTTCTCAGTAAGAGTGATCAGGGGAGAAAGAAGAGGCATCTTAAAATGATTGGGAAGGTTATATAAATATAGAAAAGTGATCTTAGCTTGGTAGTTAAGATACAAGCAGATTACATTAGTGTTGGCACCTGGATATTTACTGATCCAAATTAAGCCATGGAAGGTAGCCGTGGCGGCTCGTGGCGCCAATAAATCATATGTTATCATACAGCGTGAAACCTCTATTTTTGTCTCATTTTAATTAAATTTTTTAAAATTCAGTTATAAATATATTGAAAATGATATAGACATTTTGTTATAACACATTTGTTAGTTGCTTATTATTCAAGTGTGAGGCTAATGGAGACACTCGCATCTCACTCACATCAGAGAAAAATTTTCAGGGCTCAAATATTAATGTGTTTGATTATGTGGTTTACAAGCATGATACTCTATTTTTTTCTACAAGACTGATGTCTTCAGTGAGGTAAGTAAAAGATTAACTTTTTACACTTTTTAATATAATACAAGTAATGTTGTTTTAATTTATTTTTAAGATGTTATTTGGCTGTTAGCTAGTTATCATCTCTATGCAATACTATATTGTATAAAATGTGTTGTGGATTAAATTGTATCATTCGCTTACCGGTAAGTCTATTATGTGCACTGAATAACCTTGAGACTCCAGCACTGGCCCTCTGGTTCAAATTGTATTATAATATTAGTTTAGCTACGAGTTGTACAATATCACATTGATTATATTATAAACAACTGCCCAGTTGGTTGCGAGCCAAACTGTACTATTAATATCAGCTGCTTGTACAAACTTTGATAGTATTGCAAGGAACATGTAATAGAAGAAGCATACTTAATGAACGAGATATATTAGAAAATGCATCGTTACACGATAGGTGGCTAGGTATTATGGGAAGAAAGAGCTAAGCCCGTATGACTAATTAGCATTTGGAAGGAATATGAAGACAAGGATAGAAAGGGGGGGGGGAGGAATGGTAACCAACCACTCGGACACTCTGGGGATCAAACGCCATCCTGCATGAAGTGAGGCCTTCACTCTACCCACTAATCCAAGTTGTTGGACTTTATCGTTTCACAAGATATTCAGTGATACTTTTGTAAGCCTACTGCATATTCTAAAGTTTACCTTGGTAGGCCTAATGTATGTTCTGAAGTGTCTTGGTAGGCCTAATATGTTCTGGTGTACATTGATAGGCCTAATATGTTCTGGTGTACATTGGTAGGCCTAATATGTTCTGAAGTGTACATTGTAGGCCTATTGTATGTTCTAAAATATACCTTGGTACTGTGTGTGCGTGTTCTGAAGTGTATTTTGGTAGGCTTTTGAAGTGCACCTTGGCAGACCTACTGTATGTTCTCAAGTGTATCATGATAGGCTATTATATACTGAATATGTTTTGCTGGTCGTAAAATAGGAAGAATCCACACTAGTGCAGTGTTATTGCACGTGTGGTCAGATTGTGTCCTGAGTTAAGGTCATTAACGCAGTAAGAGACACAGTTTTTTATCTACAAGTATATATTAACCCTAACCAAGTAGTAAAGACCGCTCTCATAGTAGACACCTTACACATCCGTATTAATAATAACACGCCGGCTGCACACGTAACTGCACAGTTATTTCTGATAAAGTTTTAAGTATGGGTATGATGCTATTTAGAGAGAGACCTCTCGAGCCTTATGGAGACAGTAGGCTGGTATTTTGGCTTGCTTGGGCTGACTGGCCACACGTGTGCGGTCGTTATGAAACACTTGAAGAAAAACTTGCACTGCCTTAGGCAATGAAGAATCATCTCTCGTGAAATGTGGTAATGGAGGGAGAGGGTGGAGTGGTTTTAGGTAGAGACGCCCTGGATAGCGGGGAGCGGTCATAGATCTGCCTCTACGTGTACAACATAACAGGCTGCTGCTCATTATAACATATAGTCTGCCCCTATCAGTTCCTTGCATAGTCATAACAGCCCACTGTATTGGCAGTTTTGAGCCTGTCCTTAATCTATATATATATATATATATATATATATATATATATATATATATATATATATATATATATATATATATAAAACAATCTCCGTGGTAGAGTAGGTACTATATATATAGTACCACTATATAGAGTGGTAGAGTAGGTTGTTGTTGTTGTTGTTATAGATTAAGCTACTCGGAACAGGTTCCAAGTAGCACGGGCTATGATGAGCCCCTAGTAGACTTACTTAGCACAGGAGCTAGGCAAGTAGCACGGGCTATGGTGAGCCCGTAGTAGACTTACTTGGCACAGGAGCGGTGCTGGACCCAGGTATAGTAGGTACTATATATATAAAACAATCTCCGATACAGTCTCAGTGGTGCAGTGGTAAGACACTCGCCTGGCGAGTGTCTTACCACTACCGCCTACAAGATGGCTATGGGGTGCATAATAAATGAACTAAACTAACTATGTTATGATTGAGGATCCATAAATGCAATTTCTAAAGTGGGAGGCTTGTCTAATTCTCAGCTTGACCTGACCTGGATTTTGTCATTATTATTGAGAAAACAGGGTTAGAGATGTGTTAAACATATACTTCAAGGGTTTATTGAACAATCAACCACAGAAGGTGATTCAGTGCTTTTAAAATGCTAAGCTAACCTACATGCGTAAATACATAGATACACAGATTTATGTTTGCCCTACATGAAAGTTGATAGATCACGTAAATTTTATATACGTGATCCACGTAAAGGTTGATTAAATTTTACTTAAATATTATTACTATTATTAATAATGATAATGATAATGATAATAGCAGTACCCATATAACTATTATTATTATGTTTGTCGCCACAACTACCAGACAGTGGTTAAACAAATACGTCAACAATGACAGTATAGGTACAACAAGCCTAAGCTGTGACTGGGAAGCACTAGCAGTGTTCTCCCTGGCTCCAGAGGTGAAGGTGCACGGCTCATGTTCCTTGTTCTTCCTTACTCGACTACCCTACTCTTCCCTATCACCTTAGTCTGATTTGTTTGTGTAGCTGAAGTTGTGATTTCTTTGTGTAGCTGAAGTTGTGATTTCTTTGTGTAGCTGAAGCTGTGATTTCTTTATGTAGCTGAAGTTGTGATTTCTTTGTGTAGCTGAAGCTGTGATTTCTTTATGTAGCTGAAGCTGTGATTTCTTTGTACTCACCTAATTGTGCTTGCGGGGGATGAGCTCTGGCTCTTTGGTCCCGCCTCTCAACCGTCAATCAACTGGTGTACAGGTTCCTGAGCCTACTGGGCTCTTATCATATCTACATTTAAAACTGCATGGAGTCAGCCTCCACCACATCACTGCCTAACGCATTCCATTTGTTAACTGTATAACTTTACCATCTGTGTGTGTGTGTTTGAAAAAATAATAAAATTGAAAGATCGTGTGTAGTGATGATGATGGTTACAATGAAGATGTTAAAGTGATGATGAGGTTATTAGTAAAGATAGTGTGTAGTAAAGATGCTTCATCATCCGAGCAACGCTGGGTTTCTAAGCTAAAATAAGAACAAACGCAATATTTAATTGATATAACAAATTCACCTTTAAACGTAAGTTGCCAAAGCCATGATAGATTTATGGGTTAAGTATTTAAATATAAGCAAAAACTAAGGCCCGTGGGCGTACCTTTTTAAATTAAGATTATCGCACAGTCATGTACGTTCAGTTGCCATGGTTACAGTTTTCTATATTAATTGAAATTGAAATTGAAATAAGTTTATTGAGGTAAAATACACACAAAGGGATGAGGTAGCTGAAGCTATTCTCACCCCGTTCAGTACATCGTGTTAATACATACATAGACACACATCACAAGCAATAAACACATTACCGAACATTCTGAGAGATAAACATATACATTTCCTCCTTTACACAAGTATTCTATATTAAAATTCCAGAGTTTTCCCTTGAAAGGTGATGCAGATGCGTGGCGTTTTGAGTTGTTTTGAACATTCCTGCCCACTTAGATCACTCAAGAAGTTAATTTAAATAAAAGATCCTAATAAGGGAATGGGGTCCCAGCGAACTTTTCTTGGCCGTCTATTAGAGTGATGTCACGTGATCAGTGACGTCATGTGATGGCCTCGGGTTGATTGTCTGAGAATTTGTTCGCTTAATAATCGTAATTCATCAATGAATTGATTATTAAACATATATGATGTCATGAACAATTACACGCATCACATATCTGTTATGACTGACAGTGTTGTGTACCAAAGCTAATTAATAAAACAAGTGAAATTTTATAAAAATAGTCGATGCTATGATCAACAGAAATGTTTTTTTTATGAATGTTTAAATTATTTGTTCGATAAATACACATTTACAGAATGCGCTAAGTATGGAGGAATAACACACACACACACACAAAGTTGTGTGTGTGTGTGTATAAGCAAGAAAGAGAGGGCTGGGCGGACTGCATTTTCTTAGATTGTCGGAAAGCCTTTGACACAGTACCGCATGAGAGGCTGGTACATAAGCTGGAGAGACAGGCAGGTGTAGCTGGTAAGGTGCTCCAGTGGATATGGGAGTATCTAAGCAATAGGAAGCAGAGAGTTACGGTGAGAGGTGAGACCTCCGATTGGCGTGAAGTCACCAGTGGAGTCCCACAGGGCTCTGTACTAGGTCCTATCTTGTTTCTGATATATGTAAATGACCTCCCGGAGGGTATAGATCAATGTTTGCGGACGATGCCAAAATTATGAGAAGGATTAAGACAGAAGAGGACTGCTTGAGGCTTCAAGAAGACCTAGACAAGCTGAAGGAATGGTCGAACAAATGGTTGTTAGGGTTTAACCCAACCAAATGTAATGTAATGAAGATATGTGTAGGGAGCAGGAGGCCAGATACAAGGTATCATCTGGGAGAGGAAATTCTTCAGGAGTTGATATCACGCCAGAAGACTTTGGGGTTGATATCACGACAGACCTGTCTCCTGCAGCCCATATCAAGAGGATAACATCAGCGGCATATGCCAGGCTGGCCAACATAAGAACGGCATTCAGAAACTTGTGTAAAGAATCATTCAGAACTTTGTATACCACATATGTCAGGCCAATCCTGGAGTATGCAGCCCCAGCATGGAGTCCATATCTAGTCAAGGATAATACTAAACTGGAAAAGGTTCAAAGATTTGCCACCAGACTAGTACCCGAGCTGAGAGGTATGAGCTACGAGGAGAGACTACGGGAATTAAACCTCACTTCGCTGGAAGACAGAAGAGTTAGGGGGGACATGATCACCACATTCAAGATTCTGAAGGGAATTGATAGGGTAGATAAAGACAGGCTATTTAACACAAGGGGCACACGCACAAGGGGACGCAGGTGGAAACTGAGTGCCCAAATGAGCCACAGAGATATTAGAAAGAACTTTTTTAGTGTCAGAGTGATTGACAAATGGAATGCATTAGGAAGTGATGTGGTAGAGGCTGACTCCATACACAGTTTCAAGTGTAGATATGATAGAGCCCAATAGGCTCAGGAATCTGTACACCAGTTGATTGACGGTTGAGAGGCGGGACCAAAGAGCCAGAGCTCAACCCCCGCAAACACAACTAGGTGAGTACACACACATACACACATGCGCGCGCGCACGGACGTTTCCCCAGACAATGATCAGACGAAGGAAAGTATTTGAGAACTTTCCTGGTGTTTCCTGTGGTCGCTCATCACAGAGGATGTAATCAACCTCTTCACTCCCACTACCATTGTTAAATTCTTTTCCACCGCTAGAACAGAGGCAATTTTTTTTTATCAACGATGTTAATTATTGCTGATTTTCTCTAGTTTCTGACAGAGACATGTTAAAGAATGTGTGAGTTTTACGTAAAACAAATCATTGAATTGAAATTAAACCATGGGGCATTAATTATTACTATTATTTTTATTATTATTATTATTGGTTTGAAAATACTGCTCCGTTGGTGTTCTATTGCTGATTTTAGTCGTTTCATTTAAGCTAACTAAAGTTCAAAGTAATTAGAATGTAGGCAAACTTCACAAACTCGCCATTCATCATAAGGTCCTAATAAATCTAACAGACTTCGCATCCTTATTAGGATTAGATTTATACACCATAAACTAATAATTAGAAAATACATCAATGTTGTACATTTATAATTAGCCTTGAGTACACCATATTTTTACACGAGCAATTGATTAATTTTAGTAATAAAATAATGACATTATCTAGTTTTATTCTAGACTATGCTAATACAAGAACACAGTAGCTTAGTGCTCGGTGAGTGGCCCACTATACTACAGCAGCTGGTGAGCATGCTTGGTGAGTGGCCCACTATACTACAGCAGCTGGTGAGCATGCTCGGTGAGTGGCCCACTATACTACAGCAGCTGGTGAGTATGCCCGGTGAGTGGCCCACTATACTACAGCAGCTGGTGAGTATGCCCGGTGAGTGGCCCACTATACTACAGCAGCTGGTGAGTATGCTCGGTGAGTGGCCCACGTACATTACTACAGCTGCATGTTGAGCATGCTCGGTGAGTGGCCTATACTACTACTACAGCAGCTGCTGAACATGCTCGCTGAGTGGTCCACACTTCTAAAGCAATCTGGGATGGGGGTAAAGAGGAGCAGTAGTGTGTGGAGACAGTTATAAGTATGATTGGGTGGAGAGAAGTGCGTGGTGGTGTATAGGGGGTATTCGAACCTGTGGAGATAAGTACGGTCTCTTAATGCAAATATGTACCACTTATTATATTAAAAAAAAAAAAAAAAATATATATATATATATATATATATATATATATATATATATATATATATATATATATATATATATATATATATATATAACTGAAAACTCACACCCCAGAAGTGACTCGAACCCATACTCCCAGAAGCAACGCAACTGGTATGTACAAGACGCCTTAATCCACTTGACCATCACGACCGGACATAATGAGGTGATAGCCGAGGCTATTTGAACCACCCCACCGCCGGCACTCGGATAGTTATCTTGGGCATAGCATTTTACCAAATCACCTCATTCTTAGGGGCACACGTGAGGAACACAAATGCGAACAAGCCAGAATGGTCCCCTGGACAATATGCAACTGAAAACTCACACCCCAGAAGTGACTCGAACCCATACTCCCAGAAGCAACGCAACTGGTATGTACAAGACGCCTTAATCCACTTGACCATCACGACCGGACATAATGAGGTGATAGCCGAGGCTATTTGAACCACCCCACCGCCGGCACTCGGATAGTTATCTTGGGCATAGCATTTTACCAAATCACCTCATTCTTAGGGGCACACGTGAGGAACACAAATGCGAACAAGCCAGAATGGTCCCCTGGACAATATGCAACTGAAAACTCACACCCCAGAAGTGACTCGAACCCATACTCCCAGAAGCAACGCAACTGGTATGTACAAGACGCCTTAATCCACTTGACCATCACGACCGGACATAATGAGGTGATAGCCGAGGCTATTTGAACCACCCCACCGCCGGCACTCGGATAGTTATCTTGGGCATAGCATTTTACCAAATCACCTCATTCTTAGGGGCACACGTGAGGAACACAAATGCGAACAAGCCAGATGCTATGCCCAAGATAACTATCCGAGTGCCGGCGGTGGGGTGGTTCAAATAGCCTCGGCTATCACCTCATTATGTCCGGTCGTGATGGTCAAGTGGATTAAGGCGTCTTGTACATACCAGTTGCGTTGCTTCTGGGAGTATGGGTTCGAGTCACTTCTGGGGTGTGAGTTTTCAGTTGCATATTGTCCAGGGGACCATTCTGGCTTGTTCGCATTTGTGTTCCTCACGTGTGCCCCTAAGAATGAGGTGATTTGGTAAAATGCTATGCCCAAGATAACTATCCGAGTGCCGGCGGTGGGGTGGTTCAAATAGCCTCGGCTATCACCTCATTATGTCCGGTCGTGATGGTCAAGTGGATTAAGGCGTCTTGTACATACCAGTTGCGTTGCTTCTGGGAGTATGGGTTCGAGTCACTTCTGGGGTGTGAGTTTTCAGTTGCATATTGTCCAGGGGACCATTCTGGCTTGTTCGCATTTGTGTTCCTCACGTGTGCCCCTAAGAATGAGGTGATTTGGTAAAATGCTATGCCCAAGATAACTATCCGAGTGCCGGCGGTGGGGTGGTTCAAATAGCCTCGGCTATCACCTCATTATGTCCGGTCGTGATGGTCAAGTGGATTAAGGCGTCTTGTAAATACCAGTTGCGTTGCTTCTGGGAGTATGGGTTCGAGTCACTTCTGGGGTGTGAGTTTTCAGTTGCATATTGTCCAGGGGACCATTCTGGCTTGTTCGCATATATATATATATATATATATATATATATATATATATATATATATATATATATATATATATATATATATATATATATATATATATAATATTGACACATCGGTGTTGCAAGCAATGATTCAATACCACTGGTTGAAACCACTCACCACCTGCAACCACTTAAGCGTTTAGTGGAGAGTGGCGGACAGTACAACTAGCTGCTTGTTCCTGGTAGTGTTCACGAGGTCATAAGAACAAAGGTAACTGCAGAAGGCCTATTGGCCCATACGAGGCAGCTCCTATTTATAACCACCCAATCCCACTCATATACTTGTCCAACCCGCGCTTGAAACAATCAAAGGACCCCACCTCCACCAGGTCGCAATTAGACTTACGGCAGCAAGATGAAAACTAACTCTTTTGCTTACTTCTAACATTAATTATTATGATAATAGTAATAGTAAAGATGCGAATAATTCATTTAATTTCAGATCAAATTAATGTTAGTATATCTTATGTCTTTAAACTTTTTTTTAGTGAAAACGCGGGTCATTAGTTATCTTGTGCGTGTTGGGTATGAAGTCGTGGATCTATTTTTAAGACTTTTGCTTGCCAGTTGTTAGCAAATGACTGATTAAACGATTTGAACCGTTTACTTCAAACCCAGACATAAAATTCCCTAGGGTATACCTTGCGTTGATTTCGGGGATCAACGTCCCCGCGGCACGGTCTCTAGGCCTCCAGGTAGGTGCAAGAATGTTGAAATTAATTACAGCATATAAAAAACAGCCGGAGTTCAGGGTTAATATTTATCAAATAATCCTTCACTTTAATATAAGATCTCGGTCTGCAAATGATAACGTGGTTAATACTCCTGAGACTTAAATATTTTCATCTAGGCTTGTTTTCTTGCAGAAAATAGTATAATATATGTACATAAACAAATCTACCCAAAGCTGGTTACGGTAGATTATTGTATCTAGGTGACGACATAAATGATGGATGCCTGTAGGTAATTAGGCGCAGGCCCCGGGTTTAGGCTACCTGATATCCTCCACCGGACTCTGGACATGCCTTGTCCATTACCTAACATTCCCGTAAGTATTTATTAAGATACAAGGTACTAGATGTTTATTAATATGGTTCTCCCGGGAAGTTCGACCATGATATATGGAGGATAAAACTCAAAATAACGCACAAAATCGAGAAGTTAATTTGATTACTCAAGCAGCGGCTTCCATGTATTTTGTACTATTTGGATATTTTGAGATTTTCGTACTATTGTGTATACGCATATTACATTCAAGTTCTAGTTCAAGTACGTTTACTGAGACAATAAATTACATCTCAAAAGAGATATAGTAGCTTAGGCTATTTCTACCCCCCCCCCCATCCCTTTACCATTTACTGCCATCGGTACATTACATTTATTTGCAAATATTGATGTTGTGACGATGAATCACAGTGCCGTGGTTGAAGAGTTAACAACCAACCCGCACATCTGAAAATGAAGAACCGACGACGTCTGGGTTCGTCCTGAACCAATTATCAAGTCGTGTAATTCAACGACTTCATAATCATCCAGGACGGACCGAAACGTCATCAATTCTTCATTTTCAGATTTCTGGGCTGGGTGTCTATTACATTTATTAACACAAATTTACAATGCGATGAGAAATAGCAACATTTTATTTTAAAGAATTTGCCCGAAACAAAACTGATAACGGCCGAAAGAACAAACAAGGAGAGAGAGCCCTTGTCAGGAAGAAATGCTTTAGCCAAGCCAAGCAGATAAAACCAGGTACTAACACAAAGGTTATACTCACACTTCGTAAGTGTGACCATCTCCCATGCATCAGAGTTCTCAGTCAAGTAGTGAAGATGACTAACCTCTTGTCTTCATTGGTCTAAAATCGTATTCATAATACTGACCAAATAAATGTAAGGAATACCTGCTATTAGAAGCATATAATGTGTGGGAACTAGCTAAGGATGATTATTTGGTTTGTACTTGACGCCCTCAGCCATTTCTGTTTGATATTATCGTTGGAAATCTTTTGAATTTGAATCGAGATTAGCTAAGGGACATGATTAGGGTATCCATAGGTCATGATCTATATTCCTAGGTCAGGAGTCGTAACCAATGAATCCATAGATCAGGCGACATTACCAAATCATCCCTAGGTCAGGGGTCATATCCAAGATGTCCCTAGGTCAGAGGTTATAACCAAGACATCCCATAATTTACTAATACCGATTCAGTTCACGAGACAGTTATGTATTTGAATACTAATTTATATATTTGCTTCTCTATTTACATTGTTGTCTCCCTTCCTAAGTGGTTAACACGCACACACGCGCCTTGCAACCGCTCACTTGGAACATTTATATATATTAGGTGTTAGTAATGGTCCAGAGACCACCTGTACATCAGCAAGTGTTGATAAGACCTGTGGCCGTTGCGATAAGATAATTGGTTTATCACATAGTGAGCTTATGAGCATTGCGTCGTTTTGGTGGGAATCTCTCATTTCTTGGATATTAATTAATGTTTTGCATAAGTTATTTGATGAGTTATTCAAATCGATTGCTATTAAGATGAAAAAACTTTTATGAATATTATAGTATATAATTAAAGGAACAAATATACAATAATAGTATGCCTTTATATTTGTATTATGACACTCGAGTGACGAATTATTTGACACGCATGCGCAGTAAAATACACTTTCTAGTAAAGAATATAGAGATAAAACTAGACTCGTGGATGATAGTTATTAGTTGAAATAATATAGCTTAACGTAGAAGAGGAACCAGTTTATATCGATATCTTTGCTACCTCACTCGTGTTGTCTATAGGCTCTAAAGCCTATGACATTCAAACGACTTTGGCTTTGAGCTTTTACCAACGTTTATCCAAAACGTTTTACATTATTGCGACGATTATAGAGAGAAAAGAACATTTGTATGGGATCCTGAATACAGTTTTTTTAATACAATTTCGAGAATATTGGTAGGAATATACTAGTACAGGCCAGATGCAGGAAAAGCCTTTCCAACTTTATTTTTGTTTAACCGGTGATGTATTTTCTGGCCAAGTTTACCAAGGACCAGCTTGAAATTAAGCTACGTTACTGTGAAGTAAAACATTTGGTTTATCTCTGGCATTTTGACACAGTTAAAACTTTATCTTCATGGGAAACCAAGTGTCGCGTCACATCCCAGTCGTCAACTTTTCCGGAATTAGAATATAGATAGACGAGTTGACTTGGTGACACCTGGGGTTAGGTTGTGGAGAGCCTGCGGAATATGGAATATAAATGGCATCCACTCTGGTTACCCAGAAAGTATTTATGACTAGTCTGCCGTCTAGTCTTGAATACTTCCTGGGAATATATGTTTCTTGAACTCTCCATTGATAAATTCAATATTAGGTTTTTTAATACGATCATTTTGTCGCTTACCATTAATTTGCTCTTGATAAGTTTATGTAGAAATTTGGTCCGGCCTGTTTCCTTCTCTTGTCATGTCATTTTGTAATAGTTTCTCAGTTTCTATCAGTTCTATTGCAGTGTACTTTTTTCTAACTCATCAGCACAGTTCACTGTTTCTTTCGGTGTTTTGCTCTCTCTTCTACGTACATGTTCTCTTGTTTAAATTCTTAGTAATCCAAAGGTCTCGCATTCGATTTCCGCTGAGACTATTAATCTTCAAATTAGATTAGGTTCGGTTAGTTAGGCTTTATTTTATTATTGTTGGCGGAGGCAGCTAGTTTATTGTGCACCCCATACTCATCCTGTGAGCGATAGCGCAAAAAATATTTGTTATATATATATATATATATATATATATATATATATATATATATATATATATATATATATATATATATATATATATATATATATATATATATATAGTGTGTATGTATATCTGCAATAGGCACACATCTTGATCCTCAACAACTCCGTATTGTAGTTGCCTTTCGACTTGCTGCCCCATTCCACACTTTATATAGGCGTATTTGCAGCGAGGCAAAGACTCCTATACAATTGGCGTGGGACTAAACTTGTGAATTCACCTTAGCAGGAAGTTTTAAGGTTATATTATATATTATTATAATTATATATAGGTTATATTATAAGAAAGCACCAAGCCGGGAATATATATAACAGGAATAATTAATTCTACACTGGTGTTGGAATTACATATACTGTATTCTGAGTGAACACTGATTGGTAGGAGAACCTGTCAAATGGAATTTACGAAATTAAAAAATATTTAATAATAATAGGCTGTATATAATAGCGCACATGGAAATAAGTAATTATCAATAAAAGGGGCCAAACGTAGTAATAGCGAGGAAGACATGATGGAAAACAGTTTAATGATGCCGAATAATTTCCTATCGCCATTTAAAGTTTTAAATAAAAGTATCATTGCATTATGTATTGGTTATTTTGGTACATTAGTACAGTACAATGAGGAAAATATGGTTAATAATAACGACATAATTTAATAACATGCTGTGGTTAATGTTAGATTGCATAGGCCTACGGCCAAACAGTTTCAGTTACTCATCTGATAACACTTGGGAGTTTGGGGTTATGTGTTACACATAATATGCAGAAGAAGACATTTAAGGTAAGGGTGAGAGAGAATATTAAGAAGTATATAATATATAAATATAGCGTTCAAAGAGCGCGGTGCGGCGCGCCCTGGCACTGCGCAGGCGCCGCTACCCACAATGCACCGCTGTATTTGTCAGTCACCTTTGGTCCAGCGTCGTGGTGCTACTGACGCTCCGCAAGCACCAGATTTTCCCACATATTTGTGCCTAGTGGCAACCCGGGCGGCCGCTGTGCTAGAGGAATATCGTGGCGTGTGGGCGTGGGGCGGTGCTGGGGAGTTAGTGGCTGTGGGAGTGTCTGGCCGAGTGCTGGCAGAAGCCTGTGTTGATAATGTGCTAGCAGCAGAGGCGCCGCTGCTGTGCTCACTGTGTTAATATACCTGTGTTCACCCCTGGTGGGGCAGGGAGGAGCACCTCTAGTCCACCAGCGGGCGCCCTCCTCCACCCTGGGCCGCACCTCATCCACCCTGGGCCGCACCTCATCCACCCTGGGCCGCACCTCATCCACCCTGGGCCGCACCTCATCCACCCTGGGCCGCACCTCCTCCACCCTGGGCCGCACCTCATCCACCCTGGGCCACACCTCATCCACCCTAGGCCACACTTCCACCCCCTACATCTCTGCCAACATCCGGGAAGTCCGCCGCAGGATGACAGGTACGCCCACGCCCACCCTGTAATCACCACCTTCACAGTGGCAGACACGGTAACAACATAGAACTGCTGTAAACCACACTGTAACAACATATAAATAACTACTGTAAACACACTGTAGTCTACACTCCTAAACGTGTCCACGCTTCAGGTTGTGAACTACCTATATATTCATACCATATCACATCACACCCGTGTAAACTGTACCATTTACACCCAAGACCCACTGAGGAACACTTGTAAACATCGTGTGTGTGTGGAGCTTGAAATTGAAGACCTTTGCCTGATTTATATTGTCCTGCAATTACTCGTGTACATCCACTCGTATAAGCTGGCTATTCATTATTTAGTATTTGTTTATATCTATTCAAATTTTTGTTAAAATAAGGTCATGGTGGTCACCAACTCAATAAAGCTTGAAGATAAGTCAAGCTTTGATGACAAGTATGATGAATTAATGTGTGTTCTGGCTGAGGAAAATCACTGAAACCATTTTGGTTGGAAATGAGTCACTTTATATAGAGTTCAAATTGATTATTAGATTTAACCGAATGCATGGCATTAGAAATGTGAATGTTACGCTAGAAATGTACCTTTTTTCAATGCCAAAAATTGCAATTATATATGGAAAAATTGATGGTAGACTATGTATGGCAAAAGAGAAGATATGTTAGGTGGTCGGATACAAAGCGGTATGGCAAGTGTTCGGGTGATGAGACACATTGCCCTTTTTGTAAGGTAATTTTTTCCAGTACCTCTACAGTATAACTGTGTATATTAGTCTTCATTATTCCCTCTATTTCAGAACTATTATGCATTTTGATAATTACTTCATTATTATTAGTAACATTCCTATAACACAGGCTGTTGTAACATGGGATAAATATAAACATGATCACTAACCATAGGCTAACCAAAAGATTAAACTACAGTATTCAGGAAAATTTAATGTTCAAGGTAATATTTGAGGAGTGAGTGGTGTCACTCCCAGTCTTGAAATACTTTAACTCTTCCTTAAGAAACATTGGGAGACTGTACTCGTAATATTGTAAAAAGCTGAATTAGCATTAGCTAAAAATAGCAAATGCTTTCAGTTGTATGCTGCTTTTGTTGCTTTAGAAAAATCACATAACTGGATGGATCATGAAGTATTAGGGGAGGCTTATATATATGAAGTGGGAGGCAATTCTCTAGTAAGATAAAATAGTTTTATATGAATAGTGTGTATGAAGGTAGGTGGAAAAATAGGAGGCAAACAAAACGTAATATGTGGACATAGGCATATAACTTGGTGTAATGACTCCCTGGCTCTAATGTAAGCTATACAAATACAGTATGTCAATTCTACTGTAAATTTAATTTAAGCTACAGAATATATGTATAGCTTAGTTAGGGGTTAGGAAGATAAAAAACAAAAGAAAATTATCGAGAAAGTGTTAAGTTAATAATTATATAACACTTGAGGACAAAAGTTGGGATACTGTATAATTTTGGAATGAAAGAATGATGTCCAACTACTTGGACCATGAACCACCTGGGATCAAATGCCAACCCTGCAAGAAGCAAGGCTTTTACTGTACCAACCAGAACACTTGAAAGGGGAATGTAAGTGGATTGTCTGTTTGCAGATGATGTGCTGGTCTTTGCTGAGAGTGAGGAGGAATTGCAAAAAGATTGTGAATGAGTCTGATAGTGTGTGCAGAAGAATTAAGTTGAAGGTCAATGTAAGAAAACTAAAGATTAAGTATTTTGAGCGTAGGGAATGGCAAGAAATAGAAGATACTGGCAGAGGTAAGTTTTTCATACTTGGGGGAGGGGCATATTACAAAAAATTGGAGCATAGAAAGATAAATGAGAGGGGACAGTGTAGATTTAGTAGCATAATTCCTAAGTGATTTCTAAGGAGTGACAAAAGAGGTGAATTATAATGAAAGGAAGTTAGTGTGGGAGGACAGTGTGAAAGGACAGAATTGACTACTGTCATATGTCAGGGCTACTCCCAGCCCTGACATATGGAAGTGAAACTTTGATGTGGAAATGTGCAGTGTGCTCAAAGAGTTCAGACTTAATTATTTTTGTTAATGTGCTAGTGTATATACAGTATGTGGGATAAGTTTAACAATATAGTACTGTAGTATGAGATGGGGTGCACAAGGGATGAGGGAATGAAATGGGAAGTGGGTGATGTGCAATACACTGAAATTGAATAAACATGTTTATAGAATGCCTTGAGAGTTGTTTAACAAGAAAGGTGTTATATATATATTTTAAATGTACCTGTATACAATAATTATACAGTATATATTAAAAATGTTCTTCCATTCTTGTTCAGCCACTAGCATGCATAGTGCTAGGTCCTAGTGTTTCGGGAAAGTCCTTAATCCTAATATTCCCTGAAATATGACCTCGCCAAATCGTTTAACAACCAGGTACCCATTTTACTGTTGGGTAACCAGGCTACAGTCAAGGATTTGCACCCAGTAAATCCTCCCCGGCCAGAATACGAACCCAGGCATATACAATATGAAATATTGTATAGGAATCATATCGCAGAGGCTGATGACCAGTAATTAATCATGGGGGTATAAAGTGAAACAAAATATGATAGTATGGATGAGAAAAGAGAGTTTAAATGAGGGAAATATTTGTATACTAATCCAACATTCTGTAGGAATTTTTATCATAGCTACCCCCTGATGAGAAGCTCCCAGAATAGAGCGAGCCATCAGAATTAGATAGCACTGTTTAAGAGAAGTTTTAATTTGTGTTTTGTTTTTATGTTCAAGAACAGTTTAGAAATTGCATGATTAAAGGGAAAAATAAAACAAAGTATTTTAATACTAAATCACACAAGTCAAACCTGATAGGGGTTTTATTAAGGAATTTTGGATGGTGTGAGATTCTTGTGGCAGAGTAGAATGGGTAAGTAGGGAATAAGAGGAAAGTAATAATGTGATTCATTGAGTAGCTTCTTGAGAAAGATTGTAGTTATCTTGGAGAATGTTTTTAAGTGGTTTGTTAATGCTGTTAACCTGGTATGGATGCCTTGAAATTTTCTCTTTGATTTTTTTGGTCTATTGTGTGAGATATGCTACAAGGGCTTGAAACTTTTAGCACAGGTATTGTGGTGCAAGGTCTATATGTTTAGTGGGCCATTTAGGCACCTATTGGCTGGTTGTAGATGCATTTTGACATCATTTGAAGAGGAAAACAATGGGGTCATCCATGCAAAATCACAAAAAGTGGACTTTTCAACCTGACCATTTTGTTTTTTCATTATTTTTTGTAGGATGGTAGAAGCCATGCAGTAGTTTACAGACAAAATTTTAGTGCTCAGTGATGCACAATATTCATACAGCAGTGTTGCCAATGTGAAACAAAACCTTTTTTTTTTTTTTTTTTTTTTCATACAAGCTCAAAAAAGACAAAAAGCTTTTGAGGTAGAACCTTCATATTGTGCTTGTTTTGAAGCTAAAGAATCATTTTGATTAAAAATAGTTTTACATTAAATACAGAATTATAATTTTTTCAAGACAACTTGTAATCTTTGACCTTGAATATACTGTGTGTGTGTGTGTGTGTGTGTGTGTGTATGTATATGTGTACAGTATATACTGTATATATATATATATAATTTTTTTTTGGGGGGGGATATGGCATACATTCATTTGGAGAGGAAGTAAATTCAACATTCATTTGTTGCATAAAATTTTTGGATGGCATTGGGAACAGGAGTAAAAAGTCATGAGAGTAGTTTACCTCATTCAGTGACATATACATGACATATATACACGTACAGGTACATAGATGATACTGGAGGGCCAGGCCCCAAATTTGCACAGTAGAATAACAACTTACTGGAGCGAAAGGTACGGAAGGAAATGCAGAATAAAACAAGTGAGGAGTTGAGGTGCCATAGGCACAATCAGAGAACACCGTCTTAACATCAGGAGGTTCAATATGCTGTACTGTACAATAAAGGCTGTTCAACATCCTACCAGCAAGCATTAGAAATATTGCTGGAACAAAGGTGAATGTATTCAGGAAGCACTTGGACAGGTTCTTGCAAGAAGTGCCAGACCAACCAGTCTGTTATGTTGTTGTGTGTGTCTTTCTAAACAATGGCCTGTTGAACCATGTTATCACAAGCTGAGCCTGGCTTCAGGCAGGGCTTGGGGAGTAGAACTCCTCGAAACACATAACAGGTATGCTCCAGGACATGTCTTAGCACTTGTTTATGGAAATCACTGCATTGGAATATGAAAACTTACAATCATAAGTTAGTGCCTTCTACTCTGCAGTGCTTCTGAACTTTAGTGAGAACTTGTTCAGTCGGTGAGGATACACATGTGATGCATATGATAAGGATGGACCAGTGGGATGTAGGGAACTGATCAAAACCTATGTGATGTTGCATTCACATTTATGACAACCTAACCATCAGACATCATTATAGATGCAAGTCACAAAACCTTTTATTTTTTCCAAAGACAATGTTTTATGTCAAATATTTGTTTGCTGCACTTCATTAGTTGTTTCTGCAAAAAACACTTTTATTATCAATTCTTTCCTTGTTCCTGGTACAAAAGCACAAAATGTTTGAATTTCAGGTACTGTACTGGTCTAGCTCTGTCATCTGTGTAGCCACTTCTCATTTTCCATTATTTCTTGCTGAGACACACATGCAAATTTCATGTTCTTTATCAATTGATGTGCTTGGCTCTTCCTAATTATAGTAACAGAAGCCTTTTTAATTCTTCCTATAGTTGTCACATTATTTGCCCACTATTCACATATGATAGTTTTTCTATCATCCACTTTCCTTAATTGTTTTCTACTACTGCTGTCCTCTTGATATCAAGTAGGTTGCAGCACAGTACTCACCTAGTTGTGCTTGCAGGGGTTGAGCTTTGGCTCTTTGGTCCCATCTAATACACAGTGTGTGTGTGTACTGTAACTACTTACCCATTATCACTGTTTATAGTTGCATCTGTCCAGGTATACTGTACCAGTTTTTACACCACTTGTCCACACCACAGAAGCTTTAGGAAGACTGACAAGGAGTGATGCCAACTGAAAATCTTAAAAAAAGTTAATTTTACTAGCAATAGGAGTTAATAAAGAGCTGAAAATTAAAAGTTGAAACTTTGACTCTGAACACGCACAACCATCATCCACATTAGTTTTTTTGTTAGCTTCAATAACTGCACAGAAAATTTGATTGTAATTTAGGAGCAAGAAGTGAAACACTCGGAGCTAAATGTTCCAAAAAAATAACTAAATTTAGCTAAAAAAGAACTAAACTGGCAACCCTGATAAGTACACAAAGACTATCAAACAAGTTTGAACTTGCCTGATGCAAGTTGGATGCAAGAAATGCATGACAAATTGATACTATATAATTTTTTTACTCGTGTCCCCAAAATGAAATACCAAACAGAGAAGGTGATGAGTCACAATAACGGGGCTAAAGTATGTTGACCAGACCACATACTAGAAGGTGAAGGGATGACGACGTTTTGGTCCGTCCTGGACCATTCTCAAGTCGATTGTCAATCGACTTGAGAATGGTCCAGGACGGACCGAAACGTCGTCGTCCCTTAACCTTCTAGTGTGTGGTCTGGTCAACCAGAGAAAAATAAAAATACTTTTTCACCAAAAAAATTGATACAATACAGTACTTTTTTATTATATTATATATATACAGTATATTATTCAAGTACATGATCACATCATATCATGTACATAAATCACATATCACACAAAACTATTTTTAATGAAAACAATGTTTCCTTAGTTTCATAACAAGCTGACCATGAAGGTTCATCCTCAATTAAAAGCAGTTAATAATTTTTTGTTGAGCCTGTATATAAAAATGTTGTATTTATTACATTGGTAACCCTGCAGTCGTGCTGTATGACTATCCTGCATCACTAAGGGCTAAAATGTTGCATATACAGTACCTGTATAAGTTACTTCATGTACTCTAACATACTACAAAATATCATGTAAACCTAAGATGGTTAGGTTAGGAGCTGTGATGATTTGGCATGGAATGACCCAGTGGAGACCTTGATACCTTGTGTAAAATGTAAAAAAAACAGTAAGCTTAGCTGCACCTAAATTTGTACATAAGCACTACAAAAGGATACAGTACTGCCATTCGTTTTGGTAGCAAACAGTTACCATGGAAAATAATGAAGGATGTTCAATCAGTATTTGCCCATAGAACCATACCAGGCATAGTCTATAGCCTAATACAACTCACTTGATTGCGTGATTTGCTTCAGGTCCCTTCTGTTGCAAAGAAACTTTCATTACTGTACATCCAAAATTCATATTTATTGTTATTAGTGGCAAAGTTAAATGAATAAATATTGTGTTAAATTTTGTTCAGCATGGATTCGATCCACCAAAGTTCTTTAGTTATCTTGTTCCAGTTGATCAGTAATCTTAGGCTACGGTTTGGTGCCTTCTTTTGATAATTACTTACTTTGATCTTAGGCTAAGACTGGACTGAGGCCTTTCATTGCACCTGGTTCTGTTAAAGAGAGTCCTGTTCTACTGGAATAAAACATGCATAAATCATTGTAATCCTACCTTACCTTGAGGTGCTTCCGGGGCTTAGCGTCCCCGCGGCCCGGTCGTCGACCAGGCCTCCTGGTTGCCGGACTGATCAACCAGGCTGTTGGACGCGGCTGCTCGCAGCCTGACGTACGAGTCACAGCCTGGTTGATCAGGTATCCTTTGGAGGTGCTTATCCAGTTCTCTCTTGAACACTGTGAGGGGTCGGCCAGTTATGCCCCTTATGTGTAGTGGAAGCGTGTTGAACAGTCTCGGACCTCTGATGTTGATAGAGTTCTCTCTCAGAGTACTAGTTGCACCTCTGTTTTTCAGCGGGGGTATTCTGCACATCCTGCCATGTCTTCTGGTCTCATGTGATGTTATTTCTGTGTGCAGGTTTGGGACCAGCCCCTCTAATATTTTCCACGTGTAAATTATTATGTACCTCTCCCGCCTGCGCTCAAGGGAGTACAGTTTTAGGCTCTTTAGTCGGTCCCAGTAGTTTAGATGTTTTACTGAGTGGATTCTAGCAGTAAAGCAGTCCTAGTGTTAAGTTGCTATTTATAAATTTGTGCAATGTTAGAAAATTTATCATTATTGGTAAGAATAGTATTATGTAGTTAGGTCTTAACCATATTCATTCCTTGGACTTTTTGGTAAATTGTGGCTGGTTTAAAATTCTTTACAAACATCCGCTGCTGCTGCTTGGCAGTGCAAACAACAAAGCTACTATCAATCACTGTCATATTTGCCACTGAAATTATCACAACTACAAACTCTACAAGTACATATATCTTGCCATTTTTTTCTTTTGAGGTCAGAGGCCAATGACTCGCTGATTAGACAACTTTTCTCTGAATAACAAAGAGTATGCCCAGACAAGAAATGGTATAGTATATATTAGATGAGTGTCAAGAGGGAATATCCCTAAATTGTATTAGCAATAGGAATTAATAGATAGGCTAAGTATAGCGTATTTAGCAGTACTATATACTAAATGAGGATCGAGGGAGTGCCTCCTATGTAAGCGGTACTTTATGCTATGGATGAAGTAATCTAGTATAAAATATTTAAAGTGTGCCTGTCATTTGTCTAGATGTGAGGCTTCCAAATCAGAATTGCAATACTGTACTGTAATGCAATTGGTAAAACTGTTTAATTGAAATTATAGTAGGTAAATTTAACCAAATTTAGCTCCCCAGCTAAAAGCTAGAATTAAGATGTGACTTATGTGACAAAGTGGGAATCAAGCGAGGGTTTACATCAGTAACCGCTTGCTCTTCAGTTACAAGAACCTATAACTGAAGCGAGAGGATGTATGTATAAAACTTTTCATTAAAATTGATTTCAACCCTTGAGATAATAGTGAGGATGATAGAATGGTCAGTTTTTTGAGTCATTTAATGTGTGGTAACAAGAGTACAAAAATGTTTTCAAAGAGAGAATGGGGTAATGTGCCAGCTAGTATAGTAACAAGGCAGGGGTGGGACAATTGGTTATCATTCCTATATTATTTGCCTCGTCCACCCAGCAGGCAGTTGTGCTATTACTCAATATTTATAAAAGTCTAAAAAAAATACTTTTTTTTTAGAATTGCATTCTTAGAGTTATTCATTTCAAAGGTCAAGGTGACAGGTGAATGTTAAATTGGAGTCAAAAGGTTCTCTCCACAATGGTGTGCAGTCAAGGATATACTGTTTATTTGATATTATTTTTGCACAAGAATAAATCAGAATTTTAACAGTAATATATTGCATGTGATGCAAACATATTTGATGACTTGAGCAATTAGTGCTGGTTTTTCAATAGTCTTGTACATGGTGTGATTGCTTTCTAATGATTACATACAAATAAATACTGATGAGAATCTGATCTTTCATGTTAACAGTATGGATGGAGAGGGTTCAAAGCTGTTTCAGGATATCAAGGAGATAATATGTAGATAGTTACACGATGATTTCTACTCTGGTAGCCTGAGATCTGGCTTCCCTGTTGGCTGGTGATAATTTCTCGCTGTAAAATGTCCAATATGTTTTGTTTTGGAGAAATGAGCACATCTTGGGAATGGGAAGCCCGTGTGTCGTCTACAACTGTCCTTATGGCCACCAATTCCTTTACTGGCCATATCAAATAGTGCTCATTTACTGGCCATATCAAATAGTGCTCATTTACTGGCCATATCAAATAGTGCTTAACCTGATGGGGTAATCTTAAGAACCTACACTGAAGTCTATTGATCACTCCTTCATTTAACATGATTGTTCTGAATTATTGGTTCATTGAACCATAATAACTGAATAAAATTTGTGCTCAATTGTTATACAGGTATATTGCTATGTACACATTAGAGCAAGAATGGAATGTTTGTCTTATTTTTAAATACAGTACAGTACTGTGTTTCCATTTTATGACATGCTCTTAACTATACGACGGAGGCTGGTCGAGGACCAGGCCGTAGGGATGTTGAGCCCCGAAATCATTGCAAGGTAAAGGTATTCTGCATGTATCCCAGAAAAACCTGTATATTACTTTTATAGTGCACCTATTTTGGTTCTGAAATATCGATTTGATGTTTGTAACTTGTTAGTACGCAGTATACAGTATATTATACAGTATATGAAACCCTGGTTTGGAAAGACTTGATTCATCATTGATTCTTCAAGAAGTGCCAGACCAACCGGTCTGTGATGGATATGTGGGCCTGCGAGCTGCTCCAAGCAACAGCCTATTGGACCACTCTCTCACAAGTCAAGCCTGGCCTTGGGCCGGGCTTGGAGAGTAGAAGAACTTTCAGAACCTCATCAAGCAGGTATGATCGGCAAAGTAGTGACATTGGGGACTGGCATGGTTAACACAGTCACACTGTATTAGCTTCAGAACTTGCCTATCTCAGGCTTAGAAAACTTTGATATTATTATTATTATTATTGTTGTTATTACTATTGAGTGATCAGTCTTGCAAAATGTTTATTGTAATATGTTTAATGCATTTGTACCATCCTACATTGACATTACCCAACAATTGGCTTGCCTAATTATTTTGTTTTTAATATAGTACTGTACAGATAAATGCAAGTATTAAAAGATGTCCATTAAATGTTATAATGAAGGTTTTTTCTGTAAGTACTCATATTATTGCTGAGGAAGTGTGTGTGTTAATAGACATGTTTCACTGCACTACAGTCTTTCATCACGTGGATGAATTAATGAATAATGAAACTACAGAGCTGGATAAATAATGGAACTACAAATTTCAAATAATGAAGCTACAAATTTGAAATAATGAAACTACAAATTTCAAATAATGAAACTACAGTGTTGGATAAAAGCTGCTGGTCTATATTTAGCATGGTAATATCCGTACTCGACACGATGCAGATCTACTCTTGCTGTCAGCTTTAAAAGGTGCAGTGTTGCAGATATATTTGAATCTTATTTTGTATTAATCTTGTTTTATCAAAAAATATGAAACATTTTATATCGCATGTGTTGTTTTAAATCTTGTAGATTTGATAAGTTCATTGCTGATATAACGAGAATAACTGTTGCTGGAGATTGCTTTGGGCTATATCAATACTGGGATTGGTATAAAGGAGAGAGGTTTTAGCGTTATTGGAGTGCGTGTGTGTGTGTGTGGGTGGGATGCTGACGTCAAGTGTTCCAGCTCCTCTGTCTGGATGGCTACATGGTATTATCCCACTGACGTCACAATTTCTTGCTCTCCTGCATCGATGACTTCATGGGATTTGTCCTACTGATCAAGCCTGTTAGCGTAATACAAGGAAAACTCTAAAACATGTTTTGAACAGGGCAAAGAAATGGTAGAGATGTTCAAAAACACTTAGAATTAGAGATTTGGAGTGCTTTTGTACATATTAAGAGTAAAGGGCCTAAATTATAGCTTGTATGCAGAATAACTACATGTGAAAAATAGAGAATGCTTAGCGTGTTTTCGGCTAATTCGCCTTCATCAGAGCAAAGTAGAATGAAGGCGTTCCTTCATTCTACTTTGCTCTGATGAAGGCGAATTAGCCGAAAACGCGTTAAGCATTCTCTATTTTTCACATGTGGTTATTCTGCATACTTGGATCAGTGTTTTTGTGATCATTGTTGTATAGCTTGTATGAATGAAAAGAGCCCTATATTTTAGGTTTTACGGCAAAGGAAGAGAACCATCAGGAGAAAGCGCCAAGTCATTATGACTATAGCACTTGGAAGGGATAAGGATTTGGAATGGGACGGGGAAAAGGAATGGTACCCAACCTCTTGGACGGTAGGGGGTTGATTAATTGATTGATGAAGATTAAGCCACCCAAAGGTGGCACGGGCATGAATAGCCCGTAAGTGGTGGCCCTTTTGAGCCATTACCAGTATCAATAGATGATACTGGAGATCTGTGGAGGTGCGACTGCACCCTGCGTGACGGGAGATGTCTCCCGTGGAGGGGGTTGAACGATGAACTGCATGAAGCTAGACTGTCACTCTACCGTCCAGCCCAAGTGGTTAGGAAGGTTTCACGGGAATACCCACAGGCCTATATTGTGGCCTATACAGAACAATATAGGCCTATGTGGCTTATAAAGTATCGGATATACAGTTATATTATGGCTTGTATAGTACAATATTCACCACTCTCCTTCAGTGTCATTTGTTTTTTTATCTCTCTTCTCCTTACCTATTCTCCTTCTGCCTTTTCTCTCTCCCTCCCTCTTCCTTTCTCCCTCCCTCTTCCTTTCTCCCTCCCTCTTATCACTTTCTCCCCATTCCTTTATACCAGTAGTTCTCAAGCAAACGTCCATGAAAGAATTTCAAGGGATCCATTATTCTTATAAATGTACTGTAGTGTATTCTCTAAAATAAGAACCCCTTGTTAGTGTTAAACTGAATATCTCCTATTATAATTTTCGTGCAGTTTTAACTGAGAATTACAAAGCAAAGCTTGACATTAATGTACGTATAATGTACGTATTTGCCGCAGCATGGGCTATTGTGGCAGTATAGATAGGAGCTGCCTCGTATGGGCCAATAGGCCTTCTGCTGTTGCCTTAAGAACATAAGAACATAAGAACAAAGGTAACTGCAGAAGGCCTATTGGCCCATACGAGGCAGCTCCTATTCTATAACCACCCAATCCCACTCATATACTTGTCCAACCCGCGCTTGAAACAATCGAGGGACCCCACCTCCACCACGTTACGCGGCAATTGGTTCCACAAATCTACAACCCTGTTACTGAACCAGTATTTACCCAAGTCTTTCCTAAATCTAAACTTATCCAATTTATACCCATTGTTTCGTGTTCTGTCCTGTGTTGATACTTTTAATACCCTATTAATATCCCCCTTGTTATGTCCATTCACCCACTTGTAAACCTCTATCATGTCGCCCCTAACTCTTCGCCTTTCCAGTGAATGCAACTTAAGAACATAAGAACATAAGAACAAAGGTAACTGCAGAAGGCCTATTGGCCCATACGAGGCAGCTCCTATTCTATAACCACCCAATCCCACTCATATACTTGTCCAACCCGTGCTTGAAACAATCGAGGGACCCCACCTCCACAATGTTACGCGGCAATTGGTTCCACAAATCAACAACCCTGTTACTGAACCAGTATTTACCCAAGTCTTTCCTAAATCTAAACTTATCCAATTTATATCCATTGTTTCGTGTTCTGTCCTGTGTTGATACTTTTAATACCCTATTAATATCCCCCCTGTTATGTCCATTCATCCACTTGTAAACCTCTATCATGTCACCCCTAACTCTTCGCCTTTCCAGTGAATGCAACTTAAGCTTTGTTAATCTTTCTTCATATGAAAGATTTCTAATTTGGGGAATTAACTTAGTCATCCTACGCTGGACACGTTCAAGTGAATTTATATCCATTCTATAATATGGCGACCAAAACTGAACTGCATAATCTAAATGGGGCCTAACTAGAGCAAGATATAGCTTGAGAACCACACCAGGTGTCTTGTTACTAACGCTGCGATTAATAAATCCAAGTGTCCGATTTGCCTTATTACGAACATTTATGCATTGATCCTTTTGTTTTAAATTCTTACTAATCATAACTCCCAGATCCCTTTCGCAATCCGACTTCGCAATCACAACACATAAGAACATAAGAACATAAGAACAAAGGTAACTGCAGAAGGCCTATTGGCCCATACGAGGCAGCTCCTATTCTATAACCACCCAATCCCACTCATATACTTGTCCAACCCGTGCTTGAAACAATCGAGGGACCCCACCTCCACAATGTTACGCGGCAATTGGTTCCACAAATCAACAACCCTGTTACTGAACCAGTATTTACCCAAGTCCCTCCTAAATCTAAACTTATCCAATTTATACCCATTGTTTCGTGTTCTGTCCTGTGTTGATACTTTTAATACCCTATTAATATCTCCCCGGTTATGTCCATTCATCCACTTGTAAACCTCTATCATGTCACCCCTAACTCTTCGCCTTTCCAGTGAATGCAACTTAAGCTTTGTTAATCTTTCTTCATATGAAAGATTTCTAATTTGGGGAATTAACTTAGTCATCCTACGCTGGACACGTTCAAGTGAATTTATATCCATTCTATAATATGGCGACCAAAACTGAACTGCATAATCTAAATGGGGCCTAACTAGAGCAAGATATAGCTTGAGAACCACACCAGGTGTCTTGTTACTAACGCTGCGATTAATAAATCCAAGTGTCCGATTTGCCTTATTACGAACATTTATGCATTGATCCTTTTGTTTTAAATTCTTACTAATCATAACTCCCAGATCCCTTTCGCAATCCGACTTCGCAATCACAACACCATCTAGCTCGTATCTTGTAACTCTATCATCATTACCTAACCTCAGAACTTTACATTTATCAGCATTAAACTGCATCTGCCAATCCTTTGACCATTTCAAAACCCTATCTAGATCAACTTGAAGTGATAGTGAGTCCTCCTCCGAATTAATTTCCCTACCGATTTTCGTATCATCGGCAAATTTGCAAATGTTGCTACTCAAACCTGAATCTAAATCATTTATATATATTATAAACAACAGAGGTCCCAGGACAGAGCCTTGAGGCACTCCACTTACAACATTTTCCCACTCTGACTTGATTCCATTTATACTAACTCTCTGTTTCCTTTGGTATAGCCATGCCCTAATCCAGCTTAATATAGCACCCCCAATACCATGAGACTCTATCTTTTTAATCAGTCTTTCATGTGGCACTGTATCAAAAGCTTTGCTAAAGTCAAGGTATACAACATCGCAATCCTTACCACTATCAACTGCCTCAACAATGCTAGAATAAAAAGATAACAAATTTGTTAAACATGAACGGCCATTTATAAAACCATGTTGCGACTCAATTATTAATTTATGTTTTTCAAGATGAAGACGAATTTTATTTGCTATTATAGATTCGAGTAACTTTCCCACAATAGACGTTAGGCTAATTGGTCGATAGTTAGACGCAAGTGATCTATCTCCTTTCTTAAAAACTGGTATCACATTAGCAACTTTCCAAAACTCTGGCACTCTGCCTGACTCTATTGATTTATTAAATATGGTTGACAGTGGGTCACAAAGCTCCTCTTTGCATTCTTTAAGCACCCTGGCAAACACTTCATCCGGCCCTGGGGATTTGTTTGGTTTGAGTTTTACTATTTGTTTAAGAACATCCTCCCTGGTAACTGCTAAACTCGTCAACCTGTCCTCGTCCCCACCCACATAGACTTGTTCGGCTGAAGGCATATTGTTAAGTTCCTCTTTAGTAAATACAGATACAAAATATTTATTAAAAATACTACTCATCTCTTCATCACTATCTGTTATTTGACCTGTCTCAGTTTTTAATGGACCTATCCTTTCCCTAGTCTTAGTACGATATAACTGAAAAAACCCTTTAGGATTTGTCTTTGTTTGCCCTGCTATGCGAACTTCATAGTTTCTTTTTGCTTTCCTTATCTCTTTTTTAACATTTCTAACCAGTTGTACGAATTCCTGTTCTAAAGTGACCTCCCCATTTTTAATCCTTTTGTACCAAGCTCTCTTTTTACCTATAAGGTTCTTCAAATTCTTTGTTATCCACTTGGGGTCATTAGTATTCGATCTATTCAATTTGTATGGTATACTACGTTCCTGTGCTTTGTTTAGAATATTCTTAAATAAGTTATATATTGAATCCACATCGAAATCCCCATTTAAGTCACCTATCGCTGGGTTCATGTCTCGCTCCAAGACCGGCCCACACCCCATACCCAAGACTTTCCAATCAATTTGACCCAAAAAATTTCTTAGGCTATTAAAATCAGCTTTTCGAAAATCTGGCACTTTAACAGAATTTTCTCCTACTGGTCTATTCCATTCTATGCTAAATCTGATTTCTTTGTGATCACTGCTCCCTAGCTCACTCCCTATTTCGATGTCATTAATTTGCGTTTCCCTGTTAGTTAACACTAAATCTAAAATATTATTTTCCCGTGTTGGTTCCTTAATGTGTTGCGTAAGAAAGCAATCGTCAATTAATTCTAGAAAATCTTCTGCTTCACTATTCCCTGTTTTGTTCAACCAGTTTATTCCGCTAAAATTAAAGTCACCCATGACATAAATACTGTTAGATCTAGATGCTCTAGATATTTCATCCCATAGATGCTTTGCTTCCATTCTGTCTAAATTTGGTGGCCTATATATTACTCCTATTATAATATTATTAGCTTTTTCGTTTAATTCAATCCAAATAGTTTCTGTGTGTGGCTCTGTTTTGATTCCCTCTTTGAGACTACATTTCAAATTGTCCCTAACATATATGGCTACTCCACCTCCTCGTCTAATATATCTATCTGTGTGAAATAGTTTAAATCCATATATTTGATATTCAGCTAATAGTTCTCTATTTTCTACATTCATCCACGTTTCGGTAAGTGCAATAATATCTATTTTTTCTGTGCAGACAAGAGCATTTAATTCGTTAATTTTATTTCTTAGACTTCTACTGTTAGTGTAATATACCCTAAGTGAATTGTTATTTTGCGGACCCTCTCTTTCCCTGATCGTTTTGCCAATTCCTTTCTCCCACAAACACATACTTTTATTACCTCCTTCCTCGAAATCAATTCCCATACCTCTATCTACTAACAGTTTAAACCCAAACAAACACCTCTAACCACTTCTTCTAACGAGTTCGCAACAGCAACAACCCCAGCTCTCGATAGATGCACCCCATCACGAGCATACATTTCATTTCTTCCATAGAAGTGTTCCCAGTTGTCTATGAAAGATATTGCATTTGATTTGCAATATCTTTCCAGCCGGCAATTGACACCAAGTGCCCTCGATATCCATTCATTTCCCACTCCCTTTCTTGGAAGAATGCCACATATGATCGGGATTCCTCCCTTGCTCCTAACTAACTCTATGGCTGTTTTATACCTCTGAATCAGTTCCTCACTCCTAACTCGACCAACATCATTTCCTCCCACGCTAATGCAAATAATGGGATTGTTCCCATTCCCAGCCATAATATCATTCATGTTGTTTATAATATCACCAATGCCAGCTCCGGGATAGCAAACCCTTAACCTGTTCCCCCTATCTCTAGCACAAAACGTTCTATCCAAATACCTTATCTGGGAATCTCCCACAACTAATGTTTGCTTAGGTACTTCCTTTACTTTCTGAGGGGCCTGCGCTTCCTTTCTCTTCGTTGCTTTCCCTTTTGCGCGATCCACAGTCTCTCCACAGCATTCGTCCTCCAAAACGTCAAATGAATTAGAAGTTGCTATGGCGTTTGAAGGCGGCTTTATCAAAGTCTTCTTAAGGCCCCTGTCTTTCACAACTCTCCAAGACGAGGTCCCTTTACTGCTGGTCTCCTCCTTCGTTACTTCTCGTTGTTCTTTCAGCTGACGCACCTCCTCCCGCAGAAAGTCCAACTCTGTCCTCAGGGCTCCCACTAGAGTCACCAGGTCCTTAACTACAACTTCCATATTGCAATGATAATATAACAACACTCAGGAGCTCCGGTTAACACAACCTCTCACTGTGAATTCACCTGACCGACTCAAACACCATCTAGCTCGTATCTTGTAACTCTATCATCATTACCTAACCTCAGAACTTTACATTTATCAGCATTAAACTGCATCTGCCAATCCTTTGACCATTTCAAAACCCTATCTAGATCAACTTGAAGTGATAGTGAGTCCTCCTCCGAATTAATTTCCCTACCGATTTTCGTGTCATCGGCAAATTTGCAAATGTTGCTACTCAAACCTGAATCTAAATCATTTATATATATTATAAACAACAGAGGTCCCAGGACAGAGCCTTGAGGCACTCCACTTACAACATTTTCCCACTCTGACTTGATTCCATTTATACTAACTCTCTGTTTCCTTTGGTATAGCCATGCCCTAATCCAGCTTAATATAGCACCCCCAATACCATGAGACTCTATTTTTTTAATCAGTCTTTCATGTGGCACTGTATCAAAAGCTTTGCTAAAGTCAAGGTATACAACATCGCAATCCTTACCACTATCAACTGCCTCAACAATGCTAGAATAAAAAGATAACAAATTTGTTAAACATGAACGGCCATTTATAAAACCATGTTGCGACTCAATTATTAATTTATGTTTTTCAAGATGAAGACGAATTTTATTTGCTATTATAGATTCGAGTAACTTTCCCACAATAGACGTTAGGCTAATTGGTCGATAGTTAGACGCAAGTGATCTATCTCCTTTCTTAAAAACTGGTATCACATTAGCAACTTTCCAAAACTCTGGCACTCTGCCTGACTCTATTGATTTATTAAATATGGTTGACAGTGGGTCACAAAGCTCCTCTTTGCATTCTTTAAGCACCCTAGCAAACACTTCATCCGGCCCTGGGGATTTGTTTGGTTTGAGTTTTACTATTTGTTTAAGAACATCCTCCCTGGTAACTGCTAAACTCGTCAACCTGTCCTCGTCCCCACCCACATAGACTTGTTCGGCTGAAGGCATATTGTTAAGTTCCTCTTTAGTAAATACAGATACAAAATATTTATTAAAAATACTACTCATCTCTTCATCACTATCTGTTATTTGACCTGTCTCAGTTTTTAATGGACCTATCCTTTCCCTAGTCTTAGTACGATATAACTGAAAAAACCCTTTAGGATTTGTCTTTGCTTGCCCTGCTATGCGAACTTCATAGTTTCTTTTTGCTTTCCTTATCTCTTTTTTAACATTTCTAACCAGTTGTACGAATTCCTGTTCTAAAGTGACCTCCCCATTTTTAATCCTTTTGTACCAAGCTCTCTTTTTACCTATAAGGTTCTTCAAATTCTTTGTTATCCACTTTGGGTCATTAGTATACGATCTATTCAATTTGTATGGTATACTACGTTCCTGTGCTTTGTTTAGAATATTCTTAAATAAGTTATATATTGAATCCACATCGAAATCCCCATTTAAGTCACCTATCGCTGGGTTCATGTCTCGCTCCAAGACCGGCCCACACCCCATACCCAAGCCTTTCCAATCAATTTGACCCAAAAAATTTCTTAGGCTATTAAAATCAGCTTTTCGAAAATCTGGCACTTTAACAGAATTTTCTCCTACTGGTCTATTCCATTCTATGCTAAATCTGATTTCTTTGTGATCACTGCTCCCTAGCTCACTGCCTATTTCGATGTCATTAATTTGCGTTTCCCTGTTAGTTAACACTAAATCTAAAATATTATTTTCCCGTGTTGGTTCCTTAATGTGTTGCGTAAGAAAGCAATCGTCAATTAATTCTAGAAAATCTTCTGCTTCACTATTCCCTGTTTTGTTCAACCAGTTTATTCCCCTAAAATTAAAGTCACCCATGACATAAATACTGTTAGATCTAGATGCTCTAGATATTTCATCCCATAGATGCTTTGCTTCCATTCTGTCTAAATTTGGTGGCCTATATATTACTCCTATTATAATATTATTAGCTTTTTCGTTTAATTCAATCCAAATAGTTTCTGTGTGTGGCTCTGTTTTGATTCCCTCTTTGAGACTACATTTCAAATTGTCCCTAACATATATGGCTACTCCACCTCCTCGTCTAATATATCTATCTGTGTGAAATAGTTTAAATCCATATATTTGATATTCAGCTAATAGTTCTCTATTTTCTACATTCATCCACGTTTCGGTAAGTGCAATAATATCTATTTTTTCTGTGCAGACAAGAGCATTTAATTCGTTAATTTTATTTCTTAGACTTCTACTGTTAGTGTAATATACCCTAAGTGAATTGTTATTTTGCGGACCTTCTCTTTCCCTGATCGTTTTGCCAATTCCTTTCTCCCACAAACACATACTTTTATTACCTCCTTCCTCCAAATCAATTCCCATACCTCTATCTACTAACAGTTTAAACCCAAACAAACACCTCTAACCACTTCTTCTAGCGAGTTCGCAACAGCAACAACCCCAGCTCTCGATAGATGCACCCCATCACGAGCATACATTTCATTTCTTCCATAGAAGTGTTCCCAGTTGTCTATGAAAGATATTGCATTTGATTTGCAATATCTTTCCAGCCGGCAATTGACACCAAGTGCCCTCGATATCCATTCATTTCCCACTCCCTTTCTTGGAAGAATGCCACATATGATCGGGATTCCTCCCTTGCTCCTAACTAACTCTATGGCTGTTTTATACCTCTGAATCAGTTCCTCACTCCTGACTCGACCAACATCATTTCCTCCCACGCTAATGCAAATAATGGGATTGTTCCCATTACCAGCCATAATATCATTCATGTTGTTTATAATATCACCAATGCCAGCTCCGGGATAGCAAACCCTTAACCTGTTCCCCCTATCTCTAGCACAAAACGTTCTATCCAAATACCTTATCTGGGAATCTCCCACAACTAATGTTTGCTTAGGTACTTCCTTTACTTTCTGAGGGGCCTGCGCTTCCTTTCTCTTCGTTGCTTTCCCTTTTGCGCGATCCACAGTCTCTCCACAGCACTCGTCCTCCAAAACGTCAAATGAATTTGAAGTTGCTATGGCGTTTGAAGGCGGCTTTATCAAAGTCTTCTTAAGGCCCCTGTCTTTCGCAACTCTCCAAGACGAGGTCCCTTTACTGCTGGTCTCCTCCTTCGTTACTTCTCGTTGTTTTTTAAGCTGACGCACCTCCTCCCGCAGAGAGTCCAACTCTGTCCTCAGGGCTCCCACTAGAGTCACCAGGTCCTTCACTGAACACTGCCTTTGTTCTTATGTTCTTATTGTCAGTTTTGCTAGCGCGATCTACTCTGGTGAGAGCGTCCAGAGTTGAGAACTTGGTCGGAAAAGGAGTTGGAGAAATAAAAGGTTCGGAACCACTGCTCTAAACGGTTGCCTCCGCCTGTTCTGGCGCTGCAGTTGATACCACCCGAGACAATCACCACCACCTTATTTTAGTGAAATTGTAAAATACGACGAGGAAGCGAAGACGCAGGATTATTAAAACCATTTTAAAGTGGCCAGCACGCTCGGATATTAAGGCTCTAAGAGGGAGTTGCGCAGATGGGGGCTTGGGGGAGGGTGGTGGGAGAGAGGGGGAGGGGGTGTAAATGCAAAAGAGAAACAATGAAGAAGACAATTGAGATGGAAGAGAATGAGAATAATGTCAGTATGATGACTCGGGTGGAAATAAGGAAGGATAGCGGGAAATGCCAGAGGCGAAACTAAAGAATCTGGCGAGATACTGAGAGCGGTCTCATTTGTTTCGTTTCCGGTTTGTGATTAAAGGGTCTGGTAAGGGGGGGAAGGTGGATGGAGGTGGTGTACGTGTTGGAGAGATGACAGGTGATCCAGTTCTTTGGTCTTCATGACCTAGTTTACCGACACGGTAAGTTATTGTTCGTAGATGATCAGAAGAGCATCTGTTACTGTTACAGCGTGTAAAAAAGGTAGATAATGCGAAAATTTAAAATATTTTATCAAGGACTGAGTGTGGAGGTCTGAAAGAAAAAGCTGGGCAGTTTTCTGCACATTAAGTGCCAGACGAACCAGGCTATAGTGGATATGTGACGCTTCGGGCAGCTGCAAGCAACAGCCTGTTAGACCAAGCTCTCTCAAGTCAAGCCTGGCCCAAGGTCGGGCTTGAGGAGTAGAACAACTCTCAGAATCCTCTCTAGGTAAAATCCAGGTAACGAGTAGATCTGAAGAGCACCTTAAGTTAATAATGCGTCACTAACCTAGATGTTGGTGTGACTATCAGCAAGTTTAATGAGAGGAAGGTTGGGAATAAGAACGAACTCTCACGAATCTCCGGACCACCAGGAAGACTTCATGGTGCAGTTAAGCGGCAGATGAAGTTTTAAATTTTATTACCAGAAACTTCAACAATCGTCGAAACCTCAAACATCGTCCTCCAATATTTTTATCCTGGGTGAGACCCCACGTTGACTGCGAATATTATATATTACATGGATATTTATTCCCGAAGCTCGAATGAAACTGTAATTCCTGGTCACCTTGTATATTCTTTCTGCTCTATGGTCTAAGGGAGCCGGTCGGCCGAGCGGACAGCACACTGGACTTGTGATCGTGAGGTCCCGGGTTCGATCCTGGGCGCCGGCGAGAAACAATGGGCAGAGTTTCTTTCACCCTATGCCCCTGTTACCTAGCAGTAAAATAGGTACCTGGGTGTTAGTCAGCTGTCACGGGCTGCTTCCTGGGGGTGGAGGCCTGGTCGAGGACCGGGCCGCGGGGACACTAAAGCCCCGAAATCATCTCAAGATGGTTCTGCGTGGTTTTCGTCTGTATTCTGTAATGATTTTAATTGGGACCTCCAAAAAAAATGTCTATATTGGAACGGATATTGAACGTTGGCATTTTATGACACTTATTTTTTTACTTATTTGTTTACTTATTTTTTTTACCAAACTTGGAGGTTTGCTGTATTTTTTAATGGATGGTACTCAAGGTTTGTTTGTCGTATAATGAGGATCTTAAACAAATTGTCGGTCAAATAGGCTAAGGGATGAGAAAAAGCATTGGGGCGAGTACTGTACTCTGAAACATATTATCTACTCGGTCACTTTAGGAGTCTAGGTACAGTACCAACTCTGAGATTGGTCGGCCTAGCGCTCTCCGTGTTGATCGAGTGACGGTCATGTGCTTTCAGAGACGGCTGTATTGTGTTGCCCTTCGATCGTGTCTTTTTCTACGGCGGTCGTGTTCCTACTGACCTCCCCGTGGTGGGGGATACCTTGAGGTGCTTCCGGGGCTTAGCGTCCCCGCGGCCCGGTCGTCGACCAGGCCTCCTGGTTGCTGGACTGATCAACCAGGCTGTTGGACGCGGCTGCTCGCAGTCTGACGTACGAGTCACAGCCTGGTTGATCAGGTATCCTTTGGAGGTGCTTATCCAGTTCTCTCTTGAACACTATGAGGGGATACCTATTTTGTATTTTATTATTTTCTAGTTATTTATTAATTAACATTGTTAATAATCGTGAAATTTTAATTTTTTACGTAAATATTTATTTTGTGACATACAAATTACGCGCCTAAATTAAATTTTCGTGGAAATATTCCACAAGTTTCTCGGTTCAAGCTTCAAAGGAAAAACCAGTTTGGTTTGGTTCACTTTCAGAAGAAAAGTTGGGCAAGCAACTTTGCCCAATCCAGAATAATCCGAGGAAACTTTACACTTGAAACTACTCTTAACACAAAAGCCGCAAATAAACGTTGAGGTCTGTACTGGACGAGATATAACATTGTATTAGGTCATGTTTATGAGGTGTTGTGGCTGTAATGTGTTTTTTATTCATGTTGCAATGGCGGCGATGATGAATGTGCAAGCTGGCAGTCATCATGACAACATGATGCAGGGCTCGCGAGGAACCCTCAGCTGGGGAAAGGAGAGGTTATCTTTAGGTTATCCTGAGATGATTTCGGGATCCCCGCTTCCCGGTCCTCGACCAGGCCTCCTTTTTGTTACACACCCCCAGGAAGCAGCCCGTAGCAGCTGTCTAATTTCCAGGTACCTATTTACTGCTAGGTAACAGGGGCATGAGGGTGAAAGAAACTCTGCCCATTTGTTTTCGCCTCCACCGGAGATCGAACCCGGAACCTTAGGACTACGAATATATTGAAAGTATTGAAAGTAAGTATTGAAAATATTGAAAGTAATTTACAAACTCAAAATAGATGACTTTCCACCTTGGAAACTATCCCTATAGGCCTACCTGTGCAAGCATGCCTCACATAGAATGATGGAAGACCATGTAAAATAGTAGTATATATTGATAAGTGGAGGAGGAAAAGGAGATCTGCAGGAGCAGAAGAGGTGAAGGAAGAAGCTGCAGGAAAGATGTGAGGGGTATGATGAGCACGATTGACACTAGTAAGTAGAAAGGGTTATCCTTTAAACGTAGGTTTTAGCCTAAGTATTGTCTTCCCTCCTGCTATCTTCATGTGTCGATGATTATCAAGTTTGGTTGCTGTATGGTCTGGGCCAAGTTCCGTTGGCATTTTGTCGGGAATTTTTCAATATGTTAAGTCAAATCAGTTTAGTGTTCTTAAGATACTCGAGGATACTTACGATCAGAAAAAAACCCTGACCATAAAACAGGTGTTAACACGTTAGAAAATTTTATCCGCGCCCTACCAGGGTAGCGAGTGCAATTGCGTCACTTTGTCAGTCGGGTGGACAAATTAAAGTTTAATTAGCCTCATTCAGGCGTCTGATGCCTAGGAAACCTGACCTGGGCTGGTAAGTTCGTCTTCTCATTTAATTAGTCAACACTTCAAACAACTCAGCAAGTGAAGATATACCACTGGAGGGATTGAAAGCGCCACTCGTCTCTGTTTTCACCAGTTTCTATAGTTATTAAGGTTAGTGACACGATGTTAAGCAGACAGTATTTTTGTTTCGCCATTCAATTTTGTTAAAGTGAACTCACGTATGAACTTTGTGTTAAAAATAAGTCTGATTCCAGCTAATATCGGAACTGTGTGTTAGCGGTGGACTGTCTTACATAAATGTTAAAAATGAAAATCGGTTGGTGCTAACCGTATTATTAAATGTAAGGAGTGCCTTGCGAAACGCATCCCTAGGCGTCAGACCATAATATAGTGTGGAAATGACATAGTTTACGGAATTTGATGATTGTGATGCGTCAATTACCATTCTCGTCGGTAAAAACCCACCTGATGCAGCTTATAATTCATTGGTTCCTGTAAAAATAATTCGAATGCAGTGTCATTTGGCCTCGTGACGTCACTTGCAAGGGATGAATACATTGCTTGTCTATTCAAGCCTGATCTGCGTACTGTTACAATTTAAATTTTTTGGTATTTGTAAATTCGACTCATGATATTTTTGGGGTTTGAACGCCTTAGCTGGATCTGTAAAAATAAACTCGTTTTTCCTGTTAACCAAGATTTAAAACACGTTCTGCTTATATGATGAAAGTCAACGACTTGAGAATGGTCCAGGACGGACCGAAACGTCGTCGTCCCTTCACCTTCTAGTGTGTGGTCTGGTCAACATACTTCAGCCACGTTATTGTGACTCATCGCCTGCAAAGTCAACGACTTGCCCAGATATAAGGCTGGATAAACGGGAGGCGAAAAGTGAGGAAAGGTACAGTATTTGACAACACGCGCACATCCTCAGAGGAAAAAATACTCTAAGTGGAAATTCTTCTTAGAACGTTATATCTTTGCTCATAACCTACGTGGAATACGTAATACGTGGAAACCTAGTCCAGTGTGAGGTGGTAACAGTAATTTTAACAGAACTCTACACGGAGTGCACACAGTTACAGCCCCGCTCCTGTATCAGGTAAGTTCACTACGGGTTCACCATAGCCCGTGCTACTCGGAACTTATGTTTCGAGCAGCTGAATCTAAAACAAGAACAACGGAGGGCAGTAGTAGTGGCTAAGAGTCAGCAGGAGTAATGATTGGCCAGAGTATGCCTCCTCTCCTTTAAAAGTGTAAGTTTTCATCTACGGCATAGTTTTATTCCAGAGTCTCCCCCGTCTGCAACTGCCGGAGGAAGGTCAGACTGGGTATTAAAACTTTTATTTTTATATCTGTAAATCGCCGATAGAACTTTAGGGTTGTACAGGGGTTGTAATTTTTTGTTTTTCTCTGGAGTAGATAACTTGAATGTAGAGCAAAACGTCACCCGTTATCTACTCTTGCTGCTGTTTACTGAACTATATGTTTAACACTTCTCTAACCCTGTCCATGGAGGACAGAAGAAAATGTATATATGCTGGTTAGCATTGTAAATGTGTGGCCACGTCTGTGGTAGAAAATAATAATAATAATAATAATAAAAAAAACTGCTGCTTCCCTCTTTGGTCTCTCGTTTTATACTTTTCCTCTTTTTTTTTTCTTTATCTTTCTCTGCTTTTCTTTCACTCTCCTTAATTATATTTCTCCCCCCCCCCTCGTCCCCATCTCTTCCTCCCTCCCCCCCCCCTTCCTCTCCTCCCTCCCCCCCCCTTCCTCTCCTCCCTCCCCCCCTTCCTCTCCTCCCTCCCCCCCTTCCTCTCCTCCCTCCCCCTCTTCCTCTCCTCCCTCCCCCCTTCTCCTCTCTCCCTCTCTCTCTCCTCCCTCCCTTCCCCAGTTCCTCTCCTCCCTCCTTCCCTTCCCCCTCTTCCTTTTCTCTTGCTCCTCTCGCCCTTGTGTGCTTGCATTTGTGTGTATGTGCACATGCACGCGCATACAGGTGTGTTGGTGCGTGTCGGCGCGGTGCGTGCGAGCTAGTGAATAATACAGACGGGTTGCAGGTGTGGGTAGGCGAGGCGGGTGGCAGCGGGGTTGTGAAGGTTTATGGGCGGAGAGAGCGCCACCACGTTGATGTATCGTCAGGGAGAGTGAGGAAGAAGAGATGGAGACGTAGGGGGAGCTTTGTGATATGGAGGGGTGGGTGGGGGGGGCTGGAGCTTGGGTTAGACATTTTTTACATAAGACATTGCACGAGGAAACGGAAATGAGCTCTCCTTGAGGCGAGGGCAGGTGTGCGCCTTTTCTCTATCATCATGTCCTGTTTTGTCTATAGATGCGCTCGATTATCGATGTCGGCGCTCTGTTACCTTTATCGGCACATTGGGTCCACGTTCTGTTTATTGGAGGAGCTGAAGGTGATAGCGTACAAGGATTGGTATTTTGAGAGCGTTGGTAATTTGTGAATGGGAGAAAGAAATGTGTGAATGAATAAAGCTGCCTGTTGCTCCAGGTTGTCCACTACTGGCGGTATTTGAGGGCGTTGCGGAGCGTTGCTGGATGATTGCCTCTGGTAGTGCAGTGTGTATATTTGAGGAGGGCAGCGGTGCTCGCGACCCACCTGTTGGCCCCCGACGGCGGACACTGTAACACTGCCTGGCTCTCCTGCCGGTGACTCTGGCTGCTGTGCTGCTGCTGCTGCTGCAGGTTGACCTGTTCGAATTTTGTCTTTTAACTTTGATTTAGTTGCAGATCTAGGAGGCTTCCACGAGTTTTTATTGCAGTTTAATTGTTGACCACCCGTGCTCGGTGGTCAATACTTGTTTCCTCCAGCCCATCCTCCCATAATGTTAATATTTATAGGAACTGTTTGGTCAATCATACACAAATCTAATGTGGTACCAGAAAAAAATCACGTTTTGAATACAACAGCACAAATGGCATTCTAAAAATTGGAAATTTATCCAAAGACTCTAATCTAACCTGTCCAGATAATCTCCTTATAATAATCTCCAGATAATCTCCGTATATAAAGCCTTTGTCGTCAGCTAGCCACCACGGGAGACATCTGCCGTCACGCAGGGTGCAGTCGCACCTCCACAGATCTCCAGTTATCTATTGATACTGGTAATGGCTCAAAAGGGCCACCACTTACGGGCTATTCATGCCCGTGCCACCTTTTGGGTGGCTTAATCAGTCATTCATCAGCTAGCCACCATCCTGTCTCACTAATGGCAATAGTTGCTTTACTGTGCTGAATGAGTGCCAAGTTCCTTGCCTGCCTACCATTTGCTCGACTGCCTCCAGTCACCCATGCTTTCCGCCACTCTTCCTTGTCGCATCGGTGACCGTATCCACTTACCGCTAAATTAACTACACTACGTGAGAAAATAATTTTGAACAGTGTGGTGACTTAAACCGGCATTCTGGTGATTTTCAGACACCTGCCTTAACCCACTCAGCCACGATAGGATGAAAGTTGCGTCCCAAGTAGCAACTCGACTCGCTGTCGTTACTGATGAAGAAACCATCTTGATTTATGTTTGTGAAAATTCATTCCTTGTGCGCAAGCCGGTAGATAAATATTCCTTGTTGCTTTCCTAGAAGACGTGGCTATGCAACTACAAGTGTGCTCTCATCTGGATTACTGTATCCAAGCCTGACGATCTTAATTTCAAGACGACATATCTGCTTTGGGTAAAGTTCAACATGGTGACAAGTCACCCTCGAACTGAATCAACTATACCAGAAACGGTTGAGAGCCACAGGACTAAGTCTACAATCCAGATATGACGGCTGAACTGACAAAGACCTTTATAATACTGAATACGGCGGAAGATATTCATCCTGATCACTAAATGTAATGTATACAAGGGGCACCAGCTTCAAGCTTAAATTAACATGCCACAATGTAGGACCCAGTTGGGTCCTCACTCGGGGCAAGGTCTTAACGGGTTGAGAATAGCTTGAGCTCCTTCATCCTTGTGTGTGTATTTATACTTCGATAAACTTATTTAAATTCAATTTCAATTCATGTAGGACCCATAGAATCTGCCAAAGCTGTAAATACCAAGACATTACTTCAGTTTAAAATTCTTCAAAAATCCTCAGGAATCTTTGACAAGTCGCGGGTTTTCTATCCCCGTCGAGCCAACTTAAGATGGTGGTCTTCAGGAAAAAAGTTACGATTATAATGTATGTTCCCGGACGCAGGTTCGAATCCTCATCACGGCCCTTGTGGATTTGTTTATAATGTATGTCATATGTACGTAATTCTGTGGGACTCGATGCTTTTCTTGATGTGTCGTCATACCCCATTTTTTGTATGTAGTGTAATGTGTAATAAACCTAGTACTCAGATACCTCAAGCCTTAATGTAAGTCTTCCCTTATGCATGATCCATTGCTACTGACCAAAACCAGGACTGTTCCTGTTAGATAGAATATTGCTTCACATTATCTGCTCTATACAGAGTTAGAAAAGTTGCTGACCAGGAGGAAGTGAAGATACAGTAATAATTTACTACCAAAATCTACATAATAAAATATCTAAATTATTGGGACCACTAAAAATCCCTGGTGTCGTAGTGATAACGTACTCGCCTTGCGTCTCGCAAGCGATTTAATTTAGGTTCGAGCCCCGATCATGGGCGGCAATCGTTAATTTTTCGCCCATGTTCACTCTGCAGTAATTGGGAACCTGGTTGTTAACAGTTTGTCGGGTCGTGTTACATGGAGAACGAGTAGGCAAAGCATAATATTAGGCATGAGCCTGCTCAAAGCCTGCCAGCAGGAGTGAAAGTAATTATCTGTACCTACCTAGTGTGGTGTGCTAGTGCTGGCTGGGTCGTATTGTGGCGCGCTAGTACTAAATGGTGGTTGTATTAGGAGAGTTGGCTAGGGTGTGGGGTTGGGGGATTGGTTGGTGGATGTATGGAGAATGGTGGATAGGTGTGGCTCGTGTTTGTAAAGGGGGGGGGGGTGAGCAAGGGTGGGAGAGGGGAAGAGGAGGGGGGAGCAGTTACCGTTCTTTCATCGTACTATAATGTCACGCACGTGGTGGGGGTCGTAAACAACGGAGCAGGGAGGGGTTGATTAGTATTAGATAGCCTAAACTCACGCCAATGTTAATTCTCAGTGTCGCTAAACCAGGAGTCAATAGGTAATTAACACAGTGAAAATAGAAGGGGACTGGGATAAGTGATTCGCCTCACTGGGCCACTTCAAGGATGCTTGCACATGTTACCAGTTGGGTGTGGAGAGGTGTGGGGTAGGCGCATGAATGAATGAATGGTTAGATTGTCTCGCGGTGGATAGACGTATGTTTAGGGATAGAATAACAGTTGCTTGGTAAGTTTAGGGGGATCGTATCTTAGGGTGAGGGAGTAGCGCCGGAGTTGATAATGTTAAGCAAGGCTGGAAGTAAGGACAGAGGAAGGAGCGGTGGTGGTGGTGGACTTATTGATTGAGGAGTAAGCAGGAGGGGGAGGGGTCCGTCTGGTGGTGTTTCTGCCAACCTGCTGCCTCCCCCCCCCTCCCCCACCCCCCTCACCTAGCTACCTCTCGTGAGCCTCCCCACCCCATCACCCCCCATCCCCCCCCCTTTCCTATATTAACCACATTTACTGTGCCAGACTATCCTGCTCCCCTGTTACCTAGCAGTAAATAGGTACTTGGGTGTTAGTCAGCTGTCACGGGCTGCTTCCTGGGGGTGGAGGCCTGGTCGAGGACCGGGCCGCGGGGACACTAAAAAGCCCCGAAATCATCTCAAGATAATCTCAAGATCCTAAACAGGACACCTTCAGTTGTCTCCGCCGTTCGGTCTCTGACCAGGTCTGTCCTTAATCCATCTAATGTGTTGTCACGAAATCCATCTTTTGTACCCAACAGGGTCGTGCCACACTATCTACCTGCCCTATTCTGTCTTAACAATCCATTCATCTGTCTTTTCTTGCCATCCACCTGCCCTCTAAACATCTAATGTCTTCGTTCAGGGACCCAGCGCATGAGTGTGGTTCAATAATTTGTTGTATTTGTTAACATAAGCTACTGAGTGAGATCCAAAACTCAAATCACGACGTTAAAGCAATCATCACAATCTTTATTAGACAAGTACGGAAATATGCAGCACCAGCCTGGAATCCACACATTGTGTATTGTAGGGTGTGGATTTAAAAAAGTACAAGGGTTTGAAACGAGATTGGTGCCAGAGTTAAGAAGGTTAAGCTATGAGGATAGGTTAAAGAAACTAGATTTCACAATCGTCTAGGACAAAAGACATAGGGGGACAAGTTAATTAGTGAGAATAAACAAAAGTGGACAAGGACAGCTTCATTAAATGAGGAAAAAATAGGATAAGAGTATACAAGTGGAAGCTATAAGACCTACCATTAATGTATGATGACTTACTGTAAATATGTAGCTCTTGTAATAGCACTTTCTCTAACTAGCTGACATTGTAACTATAAGGTGTGAAGGATAGAAGAAATTGTTTATGTAATAATCTAAGATGAGGTCTGATAAAGACCTTTTTTGCCCTCTGTAATGCTTTTGCGCTACCGCTCACAGGATGAGTATGGGGTGCACAATAAACTAGCCGCCAACAAAGTGGAAGCTGGAAACTCATATGAAAAGAAATGTAAGGAAATACTCACACCGTGTACAGGTGGTAAACACGGGGGAGGCGCTGAGGCTGTGGGAGCCACCTCCAGCCACAAATTCGACTACGAATTAATTCGTCAAAATAATTAAATTATAATGTGATAGGTATAACAAAGCTGAGAGTCAAGTACTAATAGGTGTGTGTACTAGCCTAGTTGTACTAACCTAGTTAGTACAACTGGAATATGTACACCAGTTGAATGACAGTTTAGAGGCAACACCAAAGAGCCGAAGCTCAACCCCCGCAGGCACAACTAGGTGAACGCGCGCGTGCGTGCGTGTGTGTGCTCACCTAGTTGTGTCTGCAGGATCGAGCATTGACTCTTGGATCCCGCCTTTCGAGCATCGGTTGTTTACAGCAATGACTCCTGCCCCATTTCCCTGTGTGTGTGTGTGTGTGTGTGTGTGTGTGTGTGTGTGTGTGTGTGTGTGTGTGTGTGTGTGTGTGTGTGTGTGTGTGTGTGTGTGTGTGTTTTTACTAGTTGTGTTTTTACGGGGGTTGAGCTTTGCTCTTTCGGCCCGCCTCTCAACTGTCAATCAACTGTTCACTAACTACTTTTTTTTTTTTTTTTTTTTTTTTTTTTTTTTTTTTTTTTTTTTTTCCTCTCCACACCACACACACACACCCCAGGAAGCAGCCCGTGACAGCTGACTAACTCCCAGGTACCTATTTACTGCTAGGTAACAGGGGCACTTAGGGTGAAAGAAACTTTGCCCATTTGTTTCTGCCTCGTGCGGGAATCGAACCCGCGCCACAGAATTACGAGTCCTGCGCGCTATCCACCAGGCTACGAGGCCCCGTATGTGTGTGTGTGTGTGTGTGTGTGTGTGTGTGTGTGTGTGTGTGTAATTACCTAAGTGTAGTTACAGGATGAGAGCTACGCTCGTGGTGTCCCGTCTTCCCAGCACTCTTTGTCATATAACGCTTTGAAACTACTGACGGTCTTGGCCTCCACCACCTTCTCACTTAACTTGTTCCAACCGTCTACCACTCTATTTGCGAAGGTGAATTTTCTTATATTTCTTCGGCATCTGTGTGTGTGTGTGTGTGTGTGTGTGTGTGTGTGTGTGTGTGTGTGTGTGTGTGTGTGTGTGTGTGTGTGTGTGTGTGTGTGTGCGCGCGTGTGTGTGTGCGCGTGTGCGGGCGCGCGCACGCATATATATATATATATATATATATATATATATATATATATATATATATATATATATATATATATATATATATATATATGTCGTACCTAGTAGCCAGAACGCACTTCTCAGCCTACTATGCAAGGCCCGATTTGCCTAATAAGGCAAGTTTTCCTGAATTAATATATTTTCTCAAATTTTTTTCTTATGAAATGATAAAGCCACCCATTTCATTATGTATGAGGTCAATTTTTTGTTATTGGAGTTAAAATTAACGTAGATATATGACCGAACCTAACCAACCCTACCTAACCTAACCTATCTTTATAGGTTAGGTTAGGTTAGGGAGCCGAAAAAGTTAGGTTAGGTAGATTAGGTAGTCGAAAAAACATTAATTCATGAAAACTTGGCTTATTAGGCAAATCGGGCCTTGCATAGTAGGCTGAGAAGTGCGTTCTGGCTACTAGGTACGACATATATATATATGCATATACATATATATATGCATATACATATATATATATTCATATGCATATATCCCAGCACTTCACCAATCCAAAATTGTGTAATAAAATATAGTAGTTTATAGTGACATTATTTTCTGTCAGAAGACTCGTCGACACAAGCTGTTCGTATTTGCACTCCTGTTATATGGATACAACATTAATTTATATTAAACTATTTGGCTAATGTTTTCAGCAAGAATAGATATGCGTGTTGTGTATGCCTGACTGTCACTTATTTGTCTTGACTCACCGGGGTTGAGCTTCAGCCCTTTGGTCCCGTCTCTTAACCATATTAGTCCTGTCGTGTACATTAGAAGCTGTGTGGTCTGCCTGCATCGTGAATTCCTCTTGTTCACTAATGAAATGACCAAACCCCATACCAGAAGATGAGACGACGACGTTTCGGTCCGTCCTGGACCATTAGCAAGTCCATTAGCTTGATAATACTGACAAGATATTATCTAATGTCTCTGTGGCTCATTCGTGCACTTCATTTCCATTTATGTCATCCTGTTCATGTATCACTGACGCCATATAGTCTGTCATTGTCTGCCCTGTCTATTCTAATTATTTTGCATGTTGTACTCATGTTTTTCCTGTCTTTTGTCTTGGTGTCGGGTACGTGTTCCCCAGGGGTCATCCCCTAGGGCAGGCCCGTGGCAGTACAATTGAAATTGAAATAAGTTTATTGAGGTAAAATACACACAAAGGGATGAGGTAGCTCAAGCTATTCTCACCCCGTTCAGTACATCGTGTTAATACATACATAGACACACATCACAAAAAATAAACATATTACCGAATATTCTGAGATAAATATATATATTTCCTCCTTTACACTAGTAGTATGGTAACCTACTAATAGTATGGCAGTACAAGTGCGTGCGTCTGGGCCTACTTTTTATGTCCTAGGAGGGAACTATCAGGGGGGAAAGCGCCAAGCCATTACGACATTCCCAGTTGCCATTAGCACTGGGAAGGGGTCAGGATAAGGATTTGGGATGGGACGGGGGAAGGAATGGTGCCCAACCACTTGGACGGTCGGGGATTGAACGCTGACCTGCATGAAGCAGACCGTCGCTCTACCGTCCACCCCAAGTGGATGGAGTTATGTCCTAGGAGCGACATCGCGCTCTTTGAGCCCCACCTCTTAGCTGCCTGTAAGCCTATCTGGTGTAATTGTTTTCATTATTCCTCTGAATATTTTGGACGATTATCGCTGGCTTCTCCCTTAGTTCGCGTGCGTGCATTCATGAGACACACGCACGGTCACTTTCATATTTATTTACCTTTGCCCATCATCGCCCTCGAGAATTATTAACGTCCGAGCGTAAATGGCACTTGGTGGGAGGGAGGGAAGGGAAGGCAACGTATCCTTCCCCTCTACGTCCCTCACCATTCATGGTTCCCTCTTCCTACTCTTTATTAAACTCGCTTCGTGTGGCTTCTCACTCTTACATATTACACTCATCTCTCGCCGAAATTGAAATTGAAATAAGTTTATTGATGTAAAATACACATAAAGGGATGAGGTAGCTGAAGCTATTCTCGCCCCGTTCAGTACATCGTGTTAATACATACATAGACACACATCACAAACAATAAACATATTACCGAACATTCTGAGAGAGAAATATATACATTTCCTCCTTTACATCTCTCGCTTAAGTCCGGCATTCTCTGCTGTTTTCCTCGGGGATTCACTTGCACAAACTCCTGGAATTCAATACAAGTGTAAAGTAATGAAAATGGGAAAGTGAAACCTGTATTTAGCTATATAAAAAAGGTAAGGCAATTACCATTAATAATTTATTACAAATTACTAGCAGAAAAAGACCTGGGAGTAGACATAATCCCAATACTAATGCCAGAAGCTCGTGTGAACAGGACAGCATCATCAGCATGTGTAAAGTTAGCAAATATAAGAACATTGAATAATCTTATCACTGAGGCTTTAAAGTCCACACACATTACATATATGAGACCATTACTCGAGTATGCAGCACCAACACGGAACCCACACCATGTGAAGTGCAAATAATTTACTTGGGAACGTTAAGATGTTTACAACTTGATTAGTACCAGAATTAAGAGAACTCATCTGTGAGAACAGATTGAGAACTCGCCATTAGAACCTTACATGAGGAGAAACAAAGGGGATATAATCACTACATAAAAGATCCAGAGGGGGTATGTGGTCAAAGGAAACACCCATTTCCAGCGGAAGCTGGACAATCAGTTGAATCGTATAAATGTAAGGAAGATATCGTTCCCTGTACGAGTGGTCGGCAAGTGGAATGGATTGAAAGAAGAGGTCTTTGAAACTAAGTCTATCCACAACTTAGGAAAAAATATAATAAAAACGGTTATGTTATGGTAATTGAACGCCACAGGCATAAACGGCCAGGAGGCGGGGCACAAAGCACTAGAACTCTCCCTTAGTCACTGATAGGTTAGCACAATATTTTCTTCCCCGCCTCCGTCTTTTTTTTCCCCCACAGTGCCTCTCCGCCGCTCTCCTTAGTGGCCTCCCCTGGAGAGTGTGTGTGTGAGCTCTCCTGTATTCACCCCACGCCACTTGGACCCCGCCCGGGGACCACCGCCAACACTGTCTACCGTCGGCGGGCATTACCAGTCACCTTACTCTACCT
>NC_091242.1:370000-452500 GCF_040958095.1 Procambarus clarkii | reverse complement strand
GGGAAGCCGATGGTGTTCGATGATTTTAGGTTTTTATCGGTCCATCTTGTAAACGGCGAAGTGATAATAGCAAACCTATAATTGGTGAGGATTGAGAAAAGCAGCACTGGGTGTCTGGTGTTGTGTGTGGGGGAGAATAGGCGAGTATGTTCATCTTCAAGAGGAAACTAGATTGTTTCCTCCAAGGAGTGCCGGACCAACCGGGCTGTGGTGGGATGTAACTGAAGATAACCTAACCAACATGTACCTGTGGGTTGGACGGTTCGTCTCGGGTACGTTTTTGTGACTGTCTTAATTACTGAAGATCTCAGGGTCTGTGACGTAATTCTGCTTGGAAACTAGATTTTCAGCATTGAAACCGATTTAGATTCTGTCAGGGAAGGCGAAGTAGAGATAAAAAGATGGAACGAACACACACACAGACACTTACACACACACACACACACACACACACACACACACACACACACACACACACACACACACACACACACACACACACACACACACAGGGTAACATCGTTAGTAAATGGGACCCAAAATGTGGACTTCATCAAGGGCCGCCAGCACACCACCACCATGTGTGTGCGTGTGTTTCATCAGCACAAGAACCCGCCACCTACGTGCGCTCGATTTGCATCACCGCATGCACATTATCAGCACAACACGTGCTCTCTACTATCAGCGCCATGTAATCACCATTAGCATCATATGCGCTCCACTATCACTACGACCAACATGTCCACTACACCATATTTTGCTCCGTGGGGGTGAGGAAATTGATCATCTCGCTCAGGCATGTTCATTACTTTTGAACAACCTGCCCAAGTGATTGATTGATTGATAAAGATTAAGCCACCCAAGAGGTGGCACGGGCATGAATAGCCCGCAAGTGGTGGCCCTTTTGAGCCATTACCAGTATCAAGAGCTGATACTGGAGATCTGTGGAGGTGTGACTGCACCCTGCGTGACGGGAGATGTCTCCCGTGCTGCCCAAGTGTTATACACATATACCAGCCGCGGTTGACCTCTTGGCCCAGATGTTGGGTGCCTTAGGGAATATTGAGTTTTCATCTTGCTCGGGAGGATCACTCCCGCCTCTATATAATGAGGTTGTGTGCTCCTCATGCTTACGGGCTATTCATGCCCGTGCCACCTCTTGGGTGGCTTAATCTTTAACAATCAATCAATCTTCATGCTCCACGCATCGCTCCTGTGCCAGGTAAGTTCACTACGGGCTACAAGCCCATGCTACTTGCCCCGCTCCTGTGCCAGGTAAGTTACGGGCTCACCATAGCCCGTGCTACTTGGAACTTGTTCCGAGTAGCTGAATCTATAACAGCAACAACTTCATGCTCCAGTCACCTTAACATGCCGTTTTGTTGCTTTTCTTCGAGGAGGCTTTTGGGACTTTGGTTTACCGTTTTGTTCACATTTTCGTTTTTCAGGGACCTTCCGATACCGTTGTTACAAGAGGTACCATCACTTACCAGTGTTCTGAAGGACCTTGTTAGATTAGCGTATCTTTAGCCACGCCCCCCCCCCAGCCCCGGACCCACGAGGTAACTCGTAGCCTCGTCCACTGAAAGTAGCTTGCCTCTCACAAAATTCATACAGCAAAAGAACAAAGTCATTAATCTATTAAAATGACGTTAACTAGCAAATAAGCGGGTTAAGTGCAAAACACGACAAAGGTGGCATGTTTATGAAGAGGGATGGTGGGCGAGCAGCAGTCATTAGTAATGGGTAACGTACTGACCCATGGTTACTGCAATAGGCAGTAACCATGGGTCAGACATCACCATAGGTACAAGGTAATGCATGTATTGAGATATGGGGGACTATACATGTTGGTTAACTAAATATGTTTACTACAGTGGAGACTTGTCCATGTATAGATTTTTTAACGTGTTTGCAGCACCCGCCTTACTTCCAACCCAGACGGCAGGCAGCCCTTTACCTTTCGTCCAACCCAGACGGCAGCCCTTGAACAGGGACTCTAGTCTGGTCTATGTCTCTTTAAACAAAAGTGTTCCAGAAAATTAAAGGGCTGTGCCACAAGACAACCCCCAGAGCCGAGAGGTATGTACTTAGAGACAAGACAACACGAAATATGAAATGAAATATGACAACACGGTATGAAATATGGGTTTTGAAGTAAACCCATATGAAACATGCTCGGGGAAATACTAGGCAGACAATGACGAACTCTTTGACATGGGGGATAAAATCAACAAGAGGAAACTAGTGGAAATGTTGTACCTGGCTGAGCCACAAAGTGAAGTAGATTTTAAGATTAGTCTATATACAACTTTAAATGTAGATATGATGACAAAAAGCTTGCGAGCCTATGTTGACCAGACCACACACGAGAAGGTGAAGGGACGACGACGTTTCGGTCCGTCCTGGACCATTCTCAAGTCGATTGCCTTGATTTGGGAGCCTATATACCTGTCGAAGGTAGAGAGGTGGGGCTTAACAGCTGAAGGTCAGCCCTGTGGGGAGACAATTAGGAGTGAGCACAGGTAGGATGTCTGTGATGAGCCATTAAAACTGTTGGGAGTTGGTGAATGATTAAAGATGCTCCAAAAATTACTCGTAGATCAGCTCTTGTGGATTGATTGATAAAGATTAAGCCACCCAAGAGGTGGCACGGGCATGAATAGCCCGTAACTCTTGTGGAGATTACTCGTCTTATGTGAGTGATCACCTGTACACGAGGCTTGCAGGGTTATTAATGAAAATGTAAATAAATATTTCTCTAATATTACTGTTGTTGCATATTATGAAACTTCCAGGGGTTTTTGTTTTGTATAGTTTTGAACCAAGGCAGCATCAAAGAGCCCCCCCCCCCCTCTTGGCGTAATTTAAGCTGGATGTGTTCAATAATCTGTAGTAAAGACTATGGTATTTTTGGTTTGCATATTGGATGTTATGATGGCTTATGTTACCCACGTTACTGCTACTCCCGTGACGCAACATCATACCTGGCGGTGGCTTCAATGGCTTCTTCTTCCCCCCTTTTCCCCCCACTCCCTATACCCACAGTGTCTTAGTGTCTCTTGCAGTGAGACACTGTCTCTTGCAGTAAGACAGTGTCTCTTGCAGTGAGACAGTGTCTCTTGCAGTGACACAGTGTCTCTTGCAGTAAGACACTGTCTTACTGCCTCTAGCAATAAATCCTGTAGTTGGACTGAGCCACAGAGCCTAACTTTCAAGGGGAGAGCTGGACAGTTTTATAATGTTAATGGGCCTTTGGGCTACTTAGACAAACCATCATCGTCACAGACAAGGCAATCACCAGGGAAGGCTGGCCAGGGATCAGACTGCGGGAGTAGAACAATTTGATATCATAAACAGGTAATCATTCCCTAGATACTGGTGTTATCCCCGACGTATTTAAAACCCACAATACGACACGTTTGCGTTAGTGTGGAGTGGTTGTGTTGGAGGGAGAGCCGTCGCTGATGCCAGGGAAGCGCCTCACACCGGCAGCGGCTTTATCGTGAGAAGTGTCAATTTAGATCCATACTTAATGGCAGGTGGAGGAGGTCGAAGCTGTGAATTAATTGGATCGCTGTCTTAAAATTGGAGCTGCTGTGTCATGTTGGTGTACAACCCGAGGCTTCGCTAATGCAGCAGAGACACTGTGTGAACGCTTTGTGTAAGAGGGAGAGGGAAGGAATGGGAGAAGTGGAGAGGGAGGGAGGGAGGGAGAGAAAGAGAGGGAGGGAGGGAGAGAGAGAGAGAGGAAGAGAGAGAGAGGGGAGGAGAGGAGTGTGAAGCTGTATGGGATATAGCACTGGTAAGCGCCTTTGTACTTAGTATTGTATTCCCACACAAGAGTAATTGGGTATTGTGATAAGAGCGTCTGGAGTATTGTGCTGGTATGCAGTGTTATTAATGAGGCTGGAGAAAGGGGGAGGGGGTGTATTGTGCCGTTATGTATGTCGTGTAAGACTTTCCAGCCTTGGTGTCCTCTATATACGCATTAGGCTGGCCTTGTGTGAGTGGAATAGCTTTCCAAATTCTCCTCCACGTCATTTGTTTTAATTGGTTCATGAGGATTGTGGGCATATTAATTTTCAAGCTTGTGTAACTTAAGAAGTCGCCTACTGCAACTTAAGAAGTCGCCTACTGCAACTAAGCTGTTCAACTTGTATGTACTCTTGTGCCTTAGGGTGTCACGTATAATTAAGAGTACAAAATGGCGACCCTGTCGCAAATTATTGTAAAAAGCTCCCTGGTGAAATGCAAGTCGAATATCTTACAATTTATTACTGCATGGTTAAATCATCAATTATAAACGCGCAGTTTGGACCACCCTAAACTTCCTGAAATATTTGCTTTTCCTCGAGATGAAAACTCGTGAAAAAACTAGTTTACCTGCAGGTTTCTTGTGCGAGAGCCATGTGGATGGAAATTTACCCGAATCACCAATGTTAGGGGCATTGCTTTCATACCCAATCTTCAACACGCTTCCGCTACTCATAAGGGGTATAACTGGCCGACCCCCTCACAGTGTTCAAGAGTGAACTTGACAAACGCCTCCAAAGGATACCTGATCAACCAAGCTGTGACTCATACGTCAGGCTGCGAGCAGCCGCGTCCAGCAGCCTAGTTGACCAGTCCAGCAACCAGGAGGCCTGGTCGACGACCGGGCCGCGGGGTCGCAGAGCCCCGGAATCACCTTAAGGTAACCCACATCACATAGGACGACGACGATACCCGAACTGTGGCGTCTCAAGTCATTCAGGAAGCAATGATTATCCGGGGGGCATGACAGCCTACCATTATGAACCCTGAAGAAGCTGATAACGGAGTGCAAGGTGTGAAGAAGCACAGCTATAGACGGTCACAAGGGGAATGCAACAAAGGTCACTCCCGCACTACTACTTGTACACCACGCTGTGGCATGCCCTGAACTTCATGACTTGAAGATGGAGTGTGAAAACTGCATCTATTCCATGTCACGAGCGCTCGCAGTTATTGAGGGCGCTCAGAGCTTGCAGATCAGTCATGTACACAATGCAGACCTGATCTGCAAGTTATACTTTTTCAGAAGGGTCTGCTGAGTCAGCAGACTCTTCAGGATAATTGTCTGTAAAATACAAACACAACTCTGACAACCAGGCTAAAATACTGACAATAAAAAGGTGATCCCAGGAATTACCTAACTGGTAGTTAAGCCCTGGAAACACAAACCGAAATTGTCGCTATTTTCCGCTTGTTACAACTTGTAATAAAGTTGTTACATCTTGGCTTAACGTGTTTATGACGTATTAGAACGTTGTTACAACTTCCTATATTGGTTGTTATAACTGGTTAGGTGTTAAAACTTGTTCGAACGTTGTACCAACGTCGTAGTTTCGGTATGTGTGTGTTTGGCGGGAGGCTACCCAGCATGTGGAGGAAGTTGATGTGGCTAAATATTGTTAACAATATTCTCAAGTATTGAACTGTGATTCCACATCACATCTTTTGATAAGCATTAACCAAGGTAGATATATTCTGTACACTTATCATATCAAACAGTCGATAAGTCTATTAGGTTGTGTAACTTTTAAGCATATTGTGGACCATGAGTATGGCGCGTCTGGGGTGATCCTGGACGTTGGTTCAATCTCGTCCTCCTCCTTCACATATCTTCCTATAAATATATCACTTTGAGATTTAATTGATCGATCTGTTCTCCACAAGCTTAAGGGCTCAGTTGCATACATTAATACAACATTCATCAGTGTTCCTCGAGTCAGTAACAGTTCGTGACATTGTTAACGGGGAAGGGAAGGGCGAGTGGTGAAATGCAGGAACCCTACCCATCCTCGTGTTCATTTAGTATCCTTCCCCTTCCAGTCACCTGGGCTGTAGGAGACTCGAACCGTGGACCCAACGCTTGTGAGGTTCAAGCATACTTCTTCACATATATATTTTGACCTCCAACCATTCCCCCCCCCCCACCCCTTCCCTCTCCTCTCTTACACAGTCAATCCCTCTGGGATTTTTCCTCTGCAATTGCTGCTTTACTACACGCTGCTGCTGCTCTTTCTGCTGCTGCTGCTGCTGCTCTTTCTGCTGCTGCTGCTCTTTCTGCTGCTGCTGCTGCTGCTCTTTCTGCTGCTGCTGCTGCTGCTCTTTCTGCTGCTGCTCTTTCTGCTGCTGCTGCTGCTCTTTCTGCTGCTGCTGCTGCTCTTTCTGCTGCTGCTCTTTCTGCTGCTGCTGCTCTTTCTGCTGCTGCTGCTGCTCTTTCTGCTGCTGCTCTTTCTGCTGCTGCTGCTGCTCTTTCTGCTGCTGCTGCTGCTCTTTCTGCTGCTGCTGCTGCTCTTTCTGCTGCTGCTGCTGCTCTTTCTGCTGCTGCTGCTCTTTCTGCTGCTGCTGCTCTTTCTGCTGCTGCTCTTTCTGCTGCTGCTGCTCTTTCTGCTGCTGCTGCTGCTCTTTCTGCTGCTGCTGCTGCTCTTTCTGCTGCTGCTGCTCTTTCTGCTGCTGCTGCTCTTTCTGCTGCTGCTGCTCTTTCTGCTGTTGCTCTTTCTGCTGCTGCTGCTCTTTCTGCTGCTCTTTCTGCTGCTGCTGCTGCTCTTTCTGCTGCTGCTGCTCTTTCTGCTGCTGCTGCTGCTGCTCTTTCTGCCGCTGCTGCTCTTTCTGCCGCTGCTCTTTCTGCCGCTGCATTTACAGCTGTTATGAACATAATTTTACAGCGCCCACTGCTGCTATTGGGCCTGCTAATAGCATCATTATTTGGCGGCGTCTATCTTGTGGTTGTTTCAAGCCTTACCCAAGTCTTATGGAAGACAACGTTAATGTGGAAATTCCGATTTACATATTAAGTGAACAAGAATCATCGGTAAAATTGTAGGTTTCTTAGGGCAATATGGATGGTCGGGCCGCAGTCTCTGGCGTGAATAATGCCGTGTTGGTATTGCTTGTGAAGAAGTGTGTTAGCAGTAAAATACGTCGTATTAATAAAAACCCGAGTTTTCGCACCTTTATCTTTACCAGTATTTAGGTTCATAGCTGTCATAAATAAGACTGAGAGAGAACGAAGGTAAAGATGGAAGAGGAGGAGAAGCGGGGGAGGAAGATAACGAGGAGGAAGAGAGAGATATCAGTGGAGGAGAGACGAGGAGAGAGGTGGAGGACTGAGACGAGGAGGTTCAGCCGTCTTCCCGTGTATTATATGCAATACTGAAGCTGACGAAGCAGATTTCATCTTTGTTAAATAATGGAGGTGTTTTCTCCGTGCTGGGATGGCGGGCTGGATGGCCCAGTTAATTAATGGTGGGCTCCTGCCGCCATGATCCTGCTACTGATGATAGTGATGGCGGTATTGGTCATGGGGGGGAGGGTGGTTGTGAGGGGGGGGGGTAGTAGTGTGGCTGGTAGCTGTGTGGCTGGTAGTTGGCAGCGATGGCGTGTCGCAGGGGTTGGCTTGCTTATTATTGGGGTAGTGATTGTACTCGTTCCTAAATGTGGCTGTAGACTGAGAGAGCTTGCGTGTGCTTATATGTGCACTGTATGTGTGTATGTATGGATGTATGTATATGCTTATATAACATATATGGATAAGAAGGGGGATTAGATTGAGTAGTCCTGGCGGTGTGAGGGAGAGTAGCATAGAGGGAAGGGGGAGGTAGGAGGGGAGAGTGCGTGCATGTGTATAAAGAATATGAGAGTGAGAGGGAAAGTGTGTGAATGACAGACCAGTAAATGAAGTTGCTGCACGAATATGAGTTTATTATAGGGACTGTGTGTGTGTAGAGGATGTGGGGGTGGTGACTGAAGGTGACCAAATAATAGTAATCAAGAGATGCAATGTGCGGGAGTGAATGAATGTTTGTGTGGGGGCAGATCTTGGCACAGGCTCATGGTGTTCGAGAGAGAGAGGGAGAGTGAGAGGGGGAGGGAGAGAGAGAGAGAGGGAGAGAGAGAGAGAGGGAGAGGGAGAGGGAGAGGGAGAGGGAGAGAGAGAGGGAGAGAGAGAGGGAGAGAGAGAGGGAGAGAGAGAGGGAGAGAGAGAGGGAGAGAGAGAGGGAGAGAGAGAGGGAGAGAGAGAGGGAGAGGGAGAGGGAGAGAGAGAGAGAGAGAGAGAGAGAGAGAGAGAGAGGAGAGAGAGAAGAGAGAGAAGGGGGAGAAAAGGGGGAGAGAGGGGGGGAGAGAGAGAGAGGGAGAGAGGGAGAGGGAGAGGGAGAGAGGGAGAGGGAGAGGGAGAGAGGGAGAGGGAGAGAGGGAGAGAGAGAGAGGGAGAGAGAGAGAGGGAGAGAGAGAGAGGGAGAGAGAGAGAGGGAGAGAGAGAGAGGGAGAGAGAGAGAGAGAGAGAGAGAGAGAGAGAGAGAGAGAGAGAGAGAGAGAGAGAGAGAGAGAGAGAGAGAGAGAGAGAGAGAGAGAGAGAGAGAGATGGAGATGGAGAAGGGGGGAGGGAGAGGTTAGAGACCGGGCCACGGAGACGTTGCTCCCCGGAACCACAACAGATAGCATCTAGCCGGCTCAGTAGACCAGCAGCTGTAAACAAAAATACATCAATTAACACACAACTTACAATTTGCCCATCAACATAGCGTACAAATTGAAAATCAATACAATAATTTAGTTGATGACTTGGACCAAATATATCATTTAGAATTTTTAGAAATTTGCAATCTGAGTTCAAAGAAACATACAGCATAAATATATATGCTAAAGTGAGGTTAGTGTTGGTGTGTGTTTGGGGGGGGGGGGGAGGCTTGCACAAGCAAGCGTGCAAGTGATCATAGTGGTTTAAAGCACTGTGGACTCAGGCTGATACTCACCTAATTGTGCTTGCGAGGGTTGAGCTCTGGCTCTTTGGTAACCTTGGTGTCACCCTTAGGAGGCTAGAAATAGCCTAAGCTACTCTATAGTTTTGAGATGTATCTTATTGTCTCAATAAGCGTACTTGGTGTCAGCCATATAGAGGACCAACAGGAGGTAGTAGAGTAGTGTCCTCTAACGGCAGAGACTGGTGATAAGGCTGATAACGTAGTCGTAGAGACGAAACGCGTCCATGAGGTGTTGGCTCCTGTCATCATACTTCCCAGGGGCCAGATTCACGAAGCGGTTACGCAAGCACTTACGAATCTGTACATCTTTTCTCAATCTTTGGCGGCTTTGTTTACAATTATTAAACAGTTAATGAGCTCTGAAGCACCAGGAGGCTGTTTATAACAATAACAACAGTTTATTAGGAAGTTTTCATGCTTGTAAACTGTTTAATAAATGTAACCAAAGCCGTCAAAGATTGAGGAAAGATGTACACGTTCGTAAGTGCTTGCGTAACTGCTTCGTGAATCTGGCCCCAGGTTTCCTCTTTGACACCTTGATGAAGCTGGTCGGAGCCAAGCGGACAGCACGCTGGACTTTTGATCTTGTGGTCCTGGGTTCGATCCCAGGCGCCGGCGAGAAACAATGGGCAGAGTTTCTTTCACCCTATGCCCCTGTTACCTAGCAGTAAAATAGGTACCTGGGTGTTAGTCAGCTGTCACGGGCTGCTTCCTGGGGGTGGAGGCCTGGTCGAGGACCGGGCCGCGGGGACACTAAAACCCCTTAATCATCTCAAGATAACCAAGAACCAGGCTGATTGTTGATCCTGTTATCTCCCAGTCAGGTTACTGAAAATGTCTAATTTTGTATGATAGCGCCACGTACAATACCAAGAATTGATAAATCCCCAGAATTAGATAAGTGTAGTGTAATAGTCTGAGTAGAATAAATAACCCAACCCACAAATATAAGAAAAGCAAATTACTTGTAATTGTCTTTATATGCCTGGGTTGTGTTATTAGTTTCATCTACGTTATTGTGACTTATTCTCCGTATAGAATTAGTGAAGCTCTACACAACACTTGAATATTAAGTTTGGCAGTAAATGGTTATTGGGTGATATGAGTGACGTGTGTAATACATTTTTACCAAGATAGAGATAAAGCTCTCGTCACCCTCACATGTAAAACACATTTCAAAAGAGTATTGATAAAGTGATGGAAAGCAAATATTGACAAGTATCGATATGCGCTAATAAGGTGGAGTAGAGAAGGGAGTTGGTGAGAGGCATCGGTATGTGGTAGTGGAGGGGACGTACACGTGGTGGTGGTAGGCTTGTAGTGGTGGAGGGGACGTGGTGGTGGTGGAGGGGACGTACACGTGGTGGTGGTAGGCTTGTAGTGGTGGAGGGGACGTGGTGGTGGTGGTGGTAGGCTTGTAGTGGTGGAGGGGACGTGGTGGTGGTGGTGGGGGTGGTGGTGGTGGGGGTGGTGGTGGTGGGGGTGGTGGTGGTAGGCTTGTAGTGGTGGAGGGGACGTGGTGGTGGTGGAGGGGACGTGTACGTGGGTGGTGGTATGTTGTTGTTAAAGATTCGCTACTCAGAACAATAAGTTCCAGTAGCACGGGCTATGGAGAGCCCGTAACCAACGTGGTGGTAGTGCTTGGGGAAGGGGGGGGGGGCTTGTATACACCAGCCAGGACAAGGAGGCTCCCAAAACATTAGTGAGTGATTATGAAGAGTGAGTGCCTGAGGGTGTTGGTCCTGGGAACGGGGGTTAAGAGGGTTTACCAATAGCACTGAATGATGCTTGAGGACGACATAATGTTTGTGTACTTCATTAGTACTTGAGGTGGTTCCAAGGATCAGTGTCCCTGTGACCCCGGTCTCTGACCAGGCCTGGTTGGCGTTCTATAGTTTTCTCTTTAATTCCTTATTAGTAGTTACACATAAGTCTGTGGTCGCATTCACCAGTGGTATAGATGCAACCGAAGGTCCGTTTTGGTGTAAATGGGGCGTGGGAGTTGTAGGGGGCGGTTGGCAAGGGGGTATACTGGGGGGGGGGTAGGGGCAGGTGGTGTAAGTAGGTGCTTTAGAGTTGTAAAGCTGATTTAAATTGTGTGTGTGGTAACTCTGTGTTCGTATTGATGTGGGTCCTGTCTGTCTTGCGTGAGGTTGTGTGGTGGTCTGTTTGGGTCCTGTTTACTTCGTGTTTACGTCTTTGACTCCTTGGTTAACGTAGCGGGATTGGTGCTTTTTGGTTCTTGTTTGTACAGTACTGTAATGTATGTGTGTGTGTGGTTTTTATTTTTATCACAGGTCGTTTGCGGGTTTTTGAGTGCCCACGAGAGTTTGCTTCTAATTGCACGCGAGTCTGCTTCTAATTGCACGCGAATCTGCTTCTAATTGCACGCGAGTCTGCTTCTAATTGTTACCGCAGAATTGTGCTCGCAGGAGTCGAGCTTCACCTTGTAGTCCAGCCTTTTATAACAATAAATTCGTGCATGTGTACTCAGCTGAGTTGTACTTGTAGTTGGTGAGGTTCCCCTGCCTCACACAAGTGTTAGGTGCTGTAGTTCCTGTCTACTTCCGAAACTACTGTATTTATAGACAAATACAGTAAGTCTTTGTTTTCTTTACCTCTATTGTATTTTATTTGCTCACTGTTATAGATAACATTTAACAACGGTTTATTTTGTGGACTCTGCAGGAATAGTTGTGCTTTTTGCAAGATTTGTTTTACTAGTTTACTGTGTTTACACATCCTGAGATCACCCGAGGCATGTGTCAAGGAGGAAATGTGTATGTTTATCTCTCAGAATGTTCGGTAATACGTTTATTGCTTGTGATGTGTGTCTATGTATGTATTAACACGATGTACTGAACGGGGTGAGAATAGCTTGAGCTACCCTTTGTGTGTAGTTTACCTCAATAAACTTATTTCAATTTCAACCCGAGGCATAGTTGTCTTAAGCCCCAAGTATAAAACGAAGTATGGGTTAGTAAATGAACAAATCCACAAGGGCCGTGACGAGGATTCGAACCTGCGTCCAGGAGCATCCCACACACTGCCTTAATCGACTGAGCTACGACAGGGTTAAAAGGGTTGAAACCGAAGTTCTACTGAACTTACTGGATCCCGTAGCCTCTCCGAGGCACAAACCCATACACTACTAACCCAGTGTATGGGTTAGTAGTAAAGATAATAAGGCCTATACCTACAATATTACCTAATAAGTAGGTATAGGTCTAAGGTTTTGGTATCAGTATAGCCGGAGTTTAATGTGCACAAAATGTAAAACTTCTTGTGGTAGAAAGATGTTGATATTTGTGGGCGTCGAGGTGTGTTGAGGGAGGCAGATGGTCCAGGAATTTATGCGCTTATCTGATTTCAGTTGAGCGAGGCGTGATGGGTAAGGGTAAATATAGATCAGGTGTCAGTGAAGCGTAGACGAGATTTACACTTGTATCCCGCGACATTATTAAAGCAGTTAATGAGAAGCATCATTGAGGGTGCTCAAGTTATGGGTAATGTTTTATCAGTGTCATACCGGCAGCTCTGTGGAAGATGTGGCGGTGTTGGTATAGATTCAGCTACTCGGAACAAGTTCCAAGTAGCGCGGGTTATGGTGAGTCCGTAACTTACCTGGCACAGGAGCGGGGCAAGTAGCACCGGGTATGGTGAGCCCGTAACTTATCTGGCACAGGAGCGGGGCAAGTAGCACCGGGTATGGTGAGTCCGTAACTTACCTGGCACAGGAGAGGGGCAAGCAGCGCCGGGTATGGTGAGTCCGTAACTTACCTGGCACAGGAGAGGGGCAAGCAGCGCCGGGTATGGTGAGTCCGTAACTTACCTGGCACAGGAGAGGGGCAAGCAGCACCGGGTATGGTGAGTCCGTAACTTACCTGGTACAGGAGCGGTGCAAGCAGCGCCGGGTATGGTGAGTCCGTAACTTACCTGGCACAGGAGCGGTGCAAGCAGCGCCGGGTATGGTGAGTCCGTAACTTACCTGGCACAGGAGAGGGGCAAGCAGCACCGGGTATGGTGAGTCCGTAACTTACCTGGCACAGGAGAGGGGCAAGCAGCACCGGGTATGGTGAGTCCGTAACTTACCTGGCACAGGAGAGGGGCAAGCAGCACCGGGTATGGTGAGTCCGTAACTTACCTGGCACAGGAGAGGGGCAAGCAGCGCCGGGTATGGTGAGTCCGTAACTTACCTGGCACAGGAGAGGGGCAAGCAGCGCCGGGTATGGTGAGTCCGTAACTTACCTGGCACAGGAGAGGGGCAAGCAGCGCCGGGTATGGTGAGTCCGTAACTTACCTGGCACAGGAGAGGGGCAAGCAGCGCCGGGTATGGTGAGTCCGTAACTTACCTGGTACAGGAGCGGGGCAAGTAGCACCGGGTATGGTGAGTCCGTAACTTACCTGGCACAGGAGAGGGGCAAGCAGCACCGGGTATGGTGAGTCCGTAACTTACCTGGCACAGGAGAGGGGCAAGCAGCGCCGGGTATGGTGAGTCCGTAACTTACCTGGCACAGGAGAGGGGCAAGCAGCGCCGGGTATGGTGAGTCCGTAACTTACCTGGCACAGGAGCGGGGCAAGCAGCGCCGGGTATGGTGAGTCCGTAACTTACCTGGTACAGGAGCGGGGCAAGTAGCACGGGCTATGGTGAGCCCGTAACTTACCTGGCACAGGAGCGGGGCAAGCAGCACGGACTATGGTGAGCCCGTAGTGGACTTACCTGGCAGAGGAGCGGTGCTGTGAGATGTAGTGGATGTGCTTCTAATAAACGTAAACAACCTTCTCTCGCTCTTAGAGCAGTGAAGGAGGCCAGTGACTGGCCTAGTATGACGCAAGCCCAACGAAATTCTTGGAAGACAAAGACAAGGGCATTACGTACTGTGACTCAAGAGTGCACTCCCGGTATTGAAGGTACATAGTAGTAACGCCTAGAAAATAATCAGTGATATTCGGATGAATGTTTTAGCTGCTAAAGCAAATAGATTTGACATTAAATTCCCTTGGGTACTATAACATGTTGGCATCTCAAAGCATGATGCTGTTGACATGCTTGCAAAGACAGTTTGTTGTAGACAATTAGAATAAATTATTACAGGTGTTTCATTAGCAAAGAGACAATCCCCTTCTAGCAATCCAACCCCCCCCCCCCTCCCTCCTCTCACCTCACCGCTGCCTATCCCTACAGCTCTGACTCCTCCACCATCAGTGACCTTCCCATCACCCCTTACACATCCCCCATTACCCCTTACACATCCCCCATCACCTCTTACACATCCCCCATCCCCCCTTACACATCCCCCCCCACCCTTTTCCCCACGTGTGCACCTTCCCCCAACATGAATTAGTAATCGATACAGGAGCGGGTCCATTGGAAAGCTGGCAAGCATATATCGGTTAAGGAAGTTTGACTTTTGACGTTATTTTGCCGTCTTTTGCAAAGAGTTAAAAATTATTTTTAGACTTTCGTTTTACTCCGGGTTTTCAGTTGTTGGGGAAATAAGCACTTTTGACCAGACCACACACTAGAAGGTGAAGGGACGACGACGTTTCGGTCCGTCTTGGACCATTCATTCATTCATCGACTTGAGAATGGTCCAGGACGGACCGAAACGTCGTCGTCCCTTCAGCTTCTAGTGTGTGGTCTGGTCAACTTACTTTAGCCACGTTATTGTGACTCATCGCCTGCAATAAGCACTTTTTTCCGTGGTTGGAGTCAGTGGTGTGTGCGCGCGTTTAGCATCTTGAGGTTATCTTGAGATGATTTCGGGGCTTTTTTTTTTTTTTTTTTAGTGTCCCCGCGGCCCGGTCCTCGACCAGGCCTCCACCCCCAGAAAGCAGCCCGTGACAGCTGACTAACACCCAGGTACCTATTTAACTGCTAGGTAACAGGGGCATAGAGTGAAAGAAACTCTGCCCATTGTTTCTCGCCGGCGCCTGGGATCGAACCCAGGACCACAGGATCACAAGTCCTGCGTGCTGTCCGCTCGGCCGACCGGCTCCCTTTAGCATATGTTAGGCTAAAGCATGTTTGATGAAATTATAATTTTGCGAGGCATCCTGGACAGGGAGGGTCGACTGGATATCGAGCCTCAACTTTGTTTGACCCTGTTAACCCAGCAGTAATTGGGACCCAGTTTGAAACCTATTGACGAGTGGTGTTCCAGTGAAAACATTTAAGGTAAGACTCCAGATGATCTATGGGTAGAGAGAGTTCTAAGCTTACACACACAAATCACAATAGAGCCATGCATCAGATGAACAAATAGTCGACTTTGGCCCTTGTGGATTTGTTCATGTTCTAAGCTTGCTAACGCAAGTCAGAAGTCGCCTGTGTCACCGCTGAAAATAAAAAACACATGCAAATGACACTGAAGGACTAGCCTAACTGGGCTTAGTACCTGACCGAAAGCCTAAACCCTAACACGAAAACCTTAACATAACACGCACATCCTCTCAACGCTGCCTGTACCCAGTAGAGGCGGGGCCCTAAAGCTAGATCTGATTAAGTAGAAACATATACAAACACGCACGCACACGCACTGCTACAGTGCGTGTGTGTGGGGGAGGGGGGCAGTTGGCATCTGGTGACGTGTGGTGTTGGGTCAGATCTGGGAGGAAAAAAAGGGTGAGAATACACGTGACCAGCTAGGTCAAAGGTCATAGAGAGCACCCTCACATGGTGTCCATGACGGCATCAACACATCTCGTGTGGGCGCTGCTGATGCCGTGACGAGTAACTGCGTTCGTGTTGCTGAAAGCTAATTGCGGTACATGGGGCAGATTGTTAATGAATTGGTTGCCTAAAGGCATTCGAGGCATGTGCGAATGTGATCTGTAGGGAGCTGTTTGGGGGGCCCTGTAGGGAGATATTTGGGGGCCCTGTAGGGAGATATTTGGGGGCCCTGTAGGGAGATATTTGGGGGCCCTGTAGGGAGATGTTTGGGGGCCCTGTAGGGAGATGTTTGGGGGCCCTGTAGGGAGATATTTGGGGGCCCTGTAGGGAGATATTTGGGGGCCCTGTAGGGAGATATTTGGGGGCCCTGTAGGGAGATATTTGGGGGCCATGTAGGGAGATGTTTGGAGACCCTGTAGGGAGATGTTTGGGGACCCTGTAGGAAGATATTTGGGGGCCCTGTAGGGAGATATTTGGGGGCCCTGTAGGGAGATATTTGGGGGCCCTGTAGGGAGATATTTGGGGGCCCTGTAGGGAGATGTTTGGGGGCCCTGTAGGGAGATGTTTGGGGGCCCTGTAGGGAGATGTTTGGGGGCCCTGTAGGGAGATGTTTGGGGGCCCTGTAGGGAGATGTTTGGGGGCCCTGTAGGGAGATATTTGAGGGCCCTGTAGGGAGATGTTTGGGGGCCCTGTAGGGAGATGTTTGGGGGCCCTGTAGGGAGATGTTTGGGGGCCCTGTAGGGAGATGTTTGGGGGCCCTGTAGGGAGATATTTGGGGGCCCTGTAGGGAGATATTTGGGGGCCCTGTAGGGAGATATTTGGGGGCCCTGTAGGGAGATGTTTGGGGGCCCTGTAGGGAGATGTTTGGGGGCCCTGTAGGGAGATGTTTGGGGGCCCTGTAGGGAGATATTTGAGGGCCCTGTAGGGAGATGTTTGGGGACCTTGTAGGGAGATATTTGGGGGCCCTGTAGGGAGATATTTGGGGACCTTGTAGGGAGATGTTTGGGGGCCCTGTAGGGAGATATTTGGGGACCTAGTAGGGAGATATTTGGGGGCCCTGTAGGGAGATATTTGGGGGCCCTGTAGGGAGATGTTTGGGGACCCTGTAGGGAGATGTTTGGGGGCCCTGTAGGGAGATGTTTGGGGACCCTGTAGGAAGATGTTTTTGATCCTGTAAGATGCCGCCTTGGGACCCAGTAGGAAGATGTTTGGGGCTCTGTAGGAAGTTTAAGTCCTTTACGTATATTTATGATAACCCAGAGTGAGGTATTTGGGGAACCTGTAACACTGTACACATTTGCTAAATGGATATTCAAGGTCTTGAAACGCACGGAAATAATAACCCGTTTGATAACTGGCCGCCTCACTCAGGCAGCGTCTATAATAGTCACGCAACCCCAAACAAAGGGTGTTTACGGGCTATTCATGCCCGTGCCACCTCTTGGGTGGCTTAATCTTTATCAATCAATCAATCAAACAAAGGGAGTGCTATGACATTGAAATATGAATACTAGAGCACAGTCTTTTCAGATATTACAGAAGGAAACAGGGAGGGTTTATCCTGGATGCTGAATAAGCACATCTTCATTACCCTGCTCATCACCGCAAATTACGTGGAAGTGATGACTGTCAACATTGAAACCCAGACTAAATACAGCACTACCAAGATGATATTTTCACAAGCAAATGCTACACAAGAAAGAATGTGAGAAGACCAACCGGCCAACATACGTCAGGCTGCGAGCAGCCGCAGCCGTCAACAGCCTGGTTGATCAGTCCAGCAACCAGGTGGCCTGGTCGACGACCGGGCCGCGGGGACACTAAGCCCCGGAAGCACCTCAAGGTAACCTCAAGGGGGCTATGGTGGGTATGTGGGCCTGCGGGCCGCTCTAAGCATTAGCCTAGCGGACCAAACTCTCACAAGTCAAGCCTGGCCTCGGGCCGGGCTTGGGGAGTAGAAGAATTCCCTAAACCCATCAAGCCAGGTATCAACCAGGTGGGTGAGAGCCAATAACCCAACACTGACACGTGTAGTGAATGTGACCGTCTACTTACCCACTTGACGGATCGAAGCGTCGCCACGGGCCGCGGGGACACTAAAGCCCTGAAATCATCTCAAGATAACCTCAAGATAACCACTTTCATTTCCTGTGTAGGTTGGGTTATCAGTGATAAACTGATAAGAAGCTTACGTGGTTCAAATATACGTTACTCGGGTCATAACGGAATTGTCATGCAGCCTCACAGCCCGTTAGGCCTACAACCCCTACTGAATGTGAATTCATTAAATTTCATTTAATAATTGCTATGTTGGCTGGGGGATGGACAGCAACATGCTGGGAAGACCGTATGAAGGGAGATCCATTCTCTTGACTGTTCCGTCTCTCTCGCTCAAGCTGCCATCCTTGCCTTAGTACTTACCTAGTTGTGCTTGCGGGGGTTGAGCTCTGGCTCAAGTTCAAGCATGTTTATTGAGACAAGAAAGAAATACATCTCAAAGGGATAGAGTAGCTTAGGCTATTTCTACCCCCTCCCTGCAGCTCTGGCTCTTTGGTTCAGTATGGTGTATGATGTATTTGGTCCAGTAGTGTATGATGTGGTATGATCCACACGCCGCTACCAACACTTAACGGGCTCACTATAGCCCCTTAAGCTACATGGAAATGTTGTTCCCAGTTGCTGAATCTATAACACCACCAACCGCCAACACATGGGCGCGCGCCCTCCAAATTCGTCGGGTTGTGCTTCTTGAACCGGACTTCAAGGTCCAAGCACCAACAGTTGGATGAGACAGGGTTAAGGAGGCAGTGACCCCCAGGAGTCACCACAAGGTAGGAAGCTATGGAGCACGGTTACTCGTGTGTGGCGTCGGGAATGCTTCGATGAGCTCACTTACTCAACTGTGACGCGAGAAATGCTTCAGTGAGTTCGAGCGGTGTGTCGTGACGTCACGCCCTTAGTGTAGTACGGTAATTGTCAAGAGGAATCACTAAACCAGAATGACGATAAGCTATGTAGAGTCTTTGAGAACTTGAAAGGTATAAGAGGCGAGACTAAGCTGGTCGACCTATGGAAGAGATTACCTGGGTAAAATAATAGATGTGGGATCACTTGTTTCAAGAGTAGGTTAAACATATATTAATGAAGTTGTGAATATAAATAGGGGCTGCCTTATATAAGCCAATACGTCTTGAGTAGTTTCCTTTAATCTTATATTCTCACGTATATAAGGTCGAGGCACTGACCATCATATCGTGCGACTACGCACCTTTTTATTTTACACTGGATATAAACATTTTCACACCCATCGCCCCAATTCCTACAAAGCAAAGGGGTCAACCACTTGGACCATCGGGAAGCGAGGACGGCCATGTACCTACCAGTCCAAGTAGGTTGATACCTGGTTGATACCTGGTTGATACCTGGTTGATACCTGGTTGATACCTAGGTGCCGTTTACTAGATAAGAATTAGTGTGATGGAGGCGAGTGGAGGTAACAAAACTAGGTGTGATCAGTATTTACCTGTAGCATACCTGGGAGAGAGTTGAGGGAGTTCTAATACTCCCCAAGCCCGGCCTGGGGCCATGCTGGACATAATAGTGATAACTTGGTCCAACAGGCTGTTGCTTGCAGCGACCCGCAGGCACATATATCCACTACAGCCCGGTTGGTTCGGCACTTCTTACAAGAATCTATTTAAATGTTTCTTGAAGACATCATTTGTTGTTCCGGCAATATGTCTAATGCTTGCTGGGAGGGTATTGAATAGCCGTGATCCTCTGATGTTCAGTGTTCTCTGATTGTGCCTATGGCACCTCTACCCCTCACTTGTTCTGTTCTGCATTTCCTTGTGCATCTTTCGCTCCAGTATGTTTTTATAGTTGTCTTGAGTTATTCCTAAATCGTGGGCATGCATGACAATGCTAAACAAGGTTACTGCATTATTAGTTGTTACCGTGTATTATTAAATGTATTTTTGCATAGTTTTTATCAAGGTGAGTAATTGATATCGGCTGTTATTTAGCGGCTTGTTGCGCAGTGGGCTACGTCGTTATTTTACATCTGAAGGTTCAGAGTTAGATTCTTGCGGTAGAACAGAGACGGTTGGGGCCATGTTAGGTAATCGTTGTGAGTAGCATCCCGGGGAAGGTTAGTAAGGGGGAGAGACCTCAGTACTCACCTAGTTGTGTTTGCGGGGATTGAGCTCTGGCTCTTTGGTCCCGCCTCTCAACCGTCAATCAACAGGTGTACAGATTCCTGAGCCTATCGGGCTCTTATCATATCTACACTTGAAACTGTGTATGGAGTCAGCCTCCACCACATCACCCCCTAATGCATTCCATTTGTCAACCACTCTGACACTAAAAAAGTTCTTTCTAATATCTCTATTCAGTATTCCTAAGTACAAACTGCCTGTCCCCGCCAACAAGAGATCATACCTGAAGTTTACGGTAGAGCACAGTCGGTATAAACGCTGACGCAGTTTACCGTATTAAGGAGCTATGTGGAGCGAACATGGAAATAATACACTTGGTATCTGCCGTTAAGATGAGAGTCGGGTGTGGCGGGTTAAGGCACGCACTCACCCAACCCGACCAACCTTAGTTATCATCACACTTATCAACCCAATAATACACTTAAGTCTCTCAAGTCAGGCCGGGCCCCGGGCCTGGCTTTGGGAGTAGAACAACTCCCAGAACCTCATCCAGGTACGGTCCAGGTACATAATAACGATAATGTGGCCAGCATACCCAAAACCTGGCAAATATTGTCTTGGGTACAGCTGGGCTGTAAGGGCGTGACAGCTGAGTGGACAGCGCTTTGGATTCGTAGTCCTGAGGTGTTCCGGGTTCGATCCCCGGTGGAGGCGGAAACAGATAGGGCAGAGTATCTTTCACCCTGAAGCTCCTGTTACCTAGCAGTAAATAGGTACCTGGGACTTAAGCTGCTACGGGCTGCTACTTGTGGGTGTGTAACAAAAAGGAGGCCTGGTTGAGGACCGGGCCGCGGGGACGCTAAGCCCCGAAATCATCTGTCAAAATAAGGTATATAAATAAGGAATCATTGACCACTGTCTTAACACTGACCTGAGGCGGGTACACCAGTAGAAAGTACATTAGGAAAATTAAGATTACCCAAAGATGGTGGAGTCAAGGATGGTTCTACAAATAAGGGAAATAGTTCATTTCATGTTTACCTGTATCCGATCAGGTAATTCTTGCCGGAACTTGTCTAGAAGCACCGAATCACCTTCTGTGGTTGTTTGTTCAATAAACCTTTGAACTATATGTTTAACACATCTCTAACCCTGTCCATGGAGGACAGAAGAAAATGTATATATGCTGGTTAGCATTGTAAATGTGTGGCCACGTCTGTGGTAGAAAATAATAATAATAATAAAAGAAAGTACCTCTTGAGACTTTTACATTTTGATTCCATAAAATATCTTAAATTTGTTATTAGAGCGTTGAAGTCTTAGGTGTGATGTTGGCAAGTGTTGATTGTGCCCGGGCACTTCTCTAAGTGTTGATAACTTTGCATGTTGTATCATCTCTGACTTGAAGTTATTACACTGTGTTGGAACCTGACCAAAGAATATTTGTTGAGTTTTGACTGACACATTTCCCACTCCTATATTTTAAAGTAAATTCAGGCTGTATTTATGCAGATCCAGTAGATTCTATGTACTGTGGTGACTGGGACTGAAGTCGTCGTAGAGGATCTCTCTAGGTATACTTACTATCTTGAGAAGTTATCTTGAGATGATTTCGGGGCTTAGCGTCCCCGCGGCCCGGTCCTCGACCAGGCCCCCACCCCCAGGAAGCAGCCCATGACAGTTGACTAACACCCAGGTACCTATTTTACTGCTAGGTAACAGGGGCATAGGGTGAAAGAAACTCTGCCCATTGTTTCTCGCCGGCGCCTGGGATCGAATCACAAGTCCAGCGTGCTGTCCGCTCGGCCGACCGGCTCCCTTTTAGCAATTACTACAATTACTTACTGGTACCTTTACCACAATTACTGGTTTGAAATGAGAAGCAAACAGAGCAGAGCAGTATTCCAATGGGAGCACCGTTGGCGTGGCCTCCCTTGTTTTGAAGGTGCACGTAATTTACCCTGTAATTGTCGTTACCAAGGAAGAGCTGCAATAGGTACGCTGAGAGAGAACTATCAGTATCAAGAGCCCAAAACTCCCTCAACACATAAGGGACATAAATGGCCGACCTCACCGTGTTCAATAGAGAAATTGATAAAACGCCTTAAATTGGTCTATGATCAACCAGGCTGTAACTCATACGCCAGGCTGTGAGATGCCGCGTCGAACAGCCTGGTTGACCAGACCATCAACTCCCAGTCGCAGGGACGTTGATGCTCAGAAGCTATAAAAAGGTAACCAAAAGTTAAGGTTGAAATTGATTTCGTTGAGCCGTCCATTATTTGTGTTCCTAATGTTGTATGAATGGACTCTGGACTTACAGCCTCAACCTATCAAGTTTTTTTTTTTTATCCCAAAGTAGTTGGAATTTGAAAAAAAAAGATGAAATCTGATAGAAATGAACAGAATGAGACGCAGATGAAGTGCATAAGGACAGATGCACTGACATCTTGTCGGTGACAGATGATCTACTTGGGGAGTAGAAGAACACCCAGAACCCCATCAAGCAGGATGATGCCAGAGAAACTGGTGAAGATCTGTAGCGAATCTGTGGCAGCGTAAACACCATGGGTGTTTAACTAGTAACAAGTTACTAGTAACTAGTTACTAGTCTTGTTAACTAGTAACAAGACTAGGAACTACCACCCGTAGAGTTCGATAAGTACGACTAGAAATTGTGGACTAGTAGTACTAGTCAGAGCACTACATGGAAGTATTTCTTCCCTGTACGGTTGCCCTGTTGCTATCACGATTCCTGATGGGGAAATGACTACCCAGAGGGCAGTTGATTGTGGCTTGTGAAACATTTGTTCTTGCCAAAGGATAGGAGACACCTTGTATGCCATCCTCCAGCAATAAGGGGTTAGATTCGTCAAGCATTTACTCATCTACTTACGAACCTGTACATCTGTCTCAATCTTTGGCGTCTTTATTTACATAAACTCTTTACGAGCATCGAAACTAACCAATGAGATGTTGTTATAAACAGCCTCCTAGTGTTTTGGAGCTCACAATAAACGTAAACAAGGCCTCTGAAGATTGAGAATAATATACACGTGGAAAATACTGGAGGGCCAGGTTCATGAGCTGGCACTCGCTTCAGTGCACACATCTAGGTAAGTACACATGCTGGCTTAACATATCTGATCTGGTTGTGCCTGACGCACATGGTGCTGTTATTGACACGCTACACCACCACCACCACTGGTCAGGGAGGGTGGGGTGGCTTGGGGACACGCTACCCCTACACCACCACTGGTCAGGGGAAGATGGGGTGGCTTGGTGTGGCGTATTACCTCTATATATTTAGACCTGACTTTGTGCTGTCACATACCCTGCTCCTGTGCCAAGTAAGTCCACAACGGGCTCACCATAGCCCGTGCTACTTGGAACATTTTGTCCCCAGTAGCCGAATCTATAACAACAACATTGTGCTGTCGTCCCAGGTCACGGGCTCACTATAGTCCGTGCTACATTGATATCTTTTTCCGAGTAGCTAAATCAACAACAGTGTGCTTACCTGTTTCAGATTCATCATGCAACCCATCCCATCCCTGGATCTTTATATTTTGACATACACTCAGGAATACACTGTTGACTAGACCACACACTAGAAGTTGAAGGGACGACGACGACGTTTCGGTCCGTCCTGGACCATTCTCAAGTCGATTGAGAATGATCCAGGACGGACCGAAACGTCGTCGTCGTCTTCACCTTCAAGTGTGTGGTCTGGTCAACATAATTTAGCCACGTTATTGTGACTCATCGCCTGCACAGGAATACACTCTTAACGTTTAAAGTATATTTGTGTAGTCAAGACATTCATACGCTAATACGTGCCTGAAATACTTGTCAAATGAGTGTGCGGGAGCAGTACAAACTCGTCTAGAGGGAGATGCGTGTTTGTGCTTCCGGCCGCCTGTTGACGCCCTTGTGAGCCAGACTTTGTACACGCTATTTCTGGTCTCGGCGATACACACACACCGCTGCTCACATGGGAAATAAAGATCAATAAATAATCAGGACCAGGATTTCCACTTTCAGAACTTGTGCTTCTTCACTTATGGCGGCTTAGTTTGTGTTTATTTGAGGTTGACCAGACCACACACTAGAAGGTGAAGGGACGACGACGATCCGGTCCGTCCTGGACCATTCTCAAGTTTTTTTTTTTGAGGCGTTAATCAGTTTGAGCGCCGAAGCGTCACGAGACTTTCTGTATCAATAATGGCTAACCTTAGGTCAGTCAGGGGCCTGACAGCTGAGTGGACAGCGCTTCGGATTTGTAGTCCTGAGGTTCCGGGTTCGATCTCCGGTGGAGGCGGAAACAGATGGGGGGCACAGTTTCTTTCACCCCTGGTGACTCTGTTCACCTAGCAGTAAATAAGTACTGCTGGGAGTTAGACAGCTGCTTCCTGGGGATGTGTAACAAAAAGGAGACATAGTTCAGGAGGACGCTAAGCCCCGAAATCATTTCAAGATAACCTCAAAATAGGTTGGGAATGACCTTGCAGCGTATTCAAACTCGTAAACTGTTTAATAAATGCAGACTAAGCCGCCATGGTCGTGAAAAGATGTAAAGGTTTCGTAAGTGGACACGAAAGAGCGTGATGAATCGAGGGTCTTTTCTGTTGGGTGGTGCTCATGGTTGTGTATGATCAGTGGAAGATCAAACCTCACCCCACAGGATATCCACGTCATCAATGAGCATCAAGTTCTTCCTCATGCTTGCCGCAGTGGCTAGATCTGTGTCATGCCATTTAGTTATCCCCTTTCCCACTCTCTCCTATCTCACCTCTACCTCCCGTCCCACCCTCTCCTATCTCGTTTCTACTACTCACACTCTAATTCATCCCACACTCTCCACTCTCTGGCAGTCTTCCAGTCCTGTAGAGGTCCTAAATGAATTCCTCAGATTAGGCAAAATTGTAATTAATTGTCAATAAAGATGTTTATAATAAGCCATTTCTCGCGCAAGATAGCACGCCCCCACTTCTGCCCCCCCCCTATCAACATGGAGAGGGGGGGGGGGGTAAAGGTAGAGCAGATGCAAATACACGACCGCGTGTGTGTGTGTGTGTGTGTGTGTGTGTGTGTGTGTGTGTGTGTGTGTGTGTGTGTGTGTGTGTGTGTGTGTGTGTGTGTGTGTGTGTGTTGTAAGGATATCATGTTGGGGAAGGTGAGGGAGGGGGTGAGGGATACGATTGAAGGTATTGGGGAGAGGGGGGGGGTCGGTCAATATTCATGTTACGCTGATGTTTGATTGGATATACAGGGCGGGCTACAAATTTTCCTTGTTAATGTTGCTCCATCAGTCTTTGTCCCGTTCGCATCCTTTCTGTATATACCATATTTTGTCCCACTGGCGGACGGACAGCGACTCAGCGAAGTTTTTGTTTTTTTAAGAGTGGTGCGCGAGTGAGTATATTACTGCGCTCTTTGCAGGAATTCTATATAATGACTAGTTATGAATGGCCTAGAGATTTTGTGGTTTTAAACTCATATTACTCATTCTCTTCCCTCGTTCACTTCCGCCCTGTCCCTCCCTCCCATCTTTCCCGGTTCCTCTCTCCCTCCCATCTTTCCCAGCTCCTCTCTCTCCCTCCCATCTTTCCCAGCTCCTCTCTCTCCCTCCCATCTTTCCCGGCTCCTCTCTCTCCCTCCCATCTTTCCCAGCTCCTCTCTCCCTGCCATCTTTCCCAGCTCCTCTCCCTCCCATCTTTCCCGGCTCCTCTCTCCCTCCCATCTTTCCCAGCTCCTCTCTCTCCCTCCCATTTTTCCCGGCTCCTCTCTCCCTCCCATCTTTCCCGGCTCCTCTCTCCCTCCCATCTTTCCCGGCTCCTCTCTCCCTCCCATCTTTCCCGGCTCCTCTCTCCCTCCCATCTTTCCCAGCTCCTCTCTCTCCCTCCCATCTTTCCCGGCTCCTCTCTCCCTCCCATCTTTCCCGGCTCCTCTCTCCCTCCCATCTTTCCCGGCTCCTCTCTCCCTCCCATCTTTCCCGGCTCCTCTCTCTCCCTCCCATCTTTCCCAGCTCCTCTCTCCCTCCCATCTTTCCCGGCTCCTCTCTCCCTCCCATCTTTCCCGGCTCCTCTCTCCCTCCCATCTTTCCCAGCTCCTCTCTCTCCCTCCCATCTTTCCCGGCTCCTCTCTCCCTCCCATCTTTCCCGGCTCCTCTCTCCCTCCCATCTTTCCCGGCTCCTCTCTCCCTCCCATCTTTCCCAGCTCCTCTCTCTCCCTCCCATCTTTCCCGGCTCCTCTCTCCCTGCCATCTTTCCCAGCTCCTCTCTCTCCCTCCCATCTTTCCCAGCTCCTCTCTCTCCCTCCCATCTTTCCCAGCTCCTCTCTCTCCCTCCCATCTTTCCCAGCTCCTCTCTCTCCCTCCCATCTTTCCCAGCTCCTCTCTCTCCCTCCCATCTTTCCCAGCTCCTCTCTCTCCCTCCCATCTTTCCCGGCTCCTCTCTCTCCCTCCCATCTTTCCCGGCTCCTCTCTCCCCCTCCCATCTTTCCCAGCTCCTCTCTCTCCCTCCCATCTTTCCCAGCTCCTCTCTCTCCCTCCCATCTTTCCCAGCTCCTCTCTCTCCCTCCCATCTTTCCCGGCTCCTCTCTCCCTCCCATCTTTCCCAGCTCCTCTCTCTCCCTCCCATCTTTCCCGGCTCCTCTCTCCCTGCCATCTTTCCCAGCTCCTCTCTCTCCCTCCCATCTTTCCCAGCTCCTCTCTCTCCCTCCCATCTTTCCCAGCTCCTCTCTCTCCCTCCCATCTTTCCCAGCTCCTCTCTCTCCCTCCCATCTTTCCCAGCTCCTCTCTCTCCCTCCCATCTTTCCCGGCTCCTCTCTCCCTCCCATCTTTCCCAGCTCCTCTCTCTCCCTCCCATCTTTCCCGGCTCCTCTCTCTCCCTCCCATCTTTCCCAGCTCCTCTCTCTCCCTCCCATCTTTCCCAGCTCCTCTCTCTCCCTCCCATCTTTCCCAGCTCCTCTCTCTCCCTCCCATCTTTCCCGGCTCCTCTCTCCCTCCCATCTTTCCCAGCTCCTCTCTCTCCCTCCCATCTTTCCCGGCTCCTCTCTCCCTGCCATCTTTCCCCCACCCCTTTACAGTCTCCCCCCTCGTCCCCCCTCTCTTTATCAGGTGGTGTGTGTGTGTGTGTGTGTGTGTGTGTGTGTGTGTGTGTGTGTGTGTGTGTGTGTGTGTGTGTGTGTGTGTGGGCGGAATCATGCATTACACTGACTCCACCCATAAATCGGGTGGGCGCTGCATTAAAAAAAAATGAGCATCCTGTGGTGTATTTAGCGTGGTGTTGGTGGCGAGAGCCGGCCGGCCGCACGCTGGGGATAGTTGCCTCAGACTATACAAGTTTAACACATCTCTAACCCTGTCCATGGAGGACAGAAGAAAATGTATATATGCTGGTTAGCATTGTAAATGTCTGGCCACGTCTGTGGTAGAAAATAATAATAATAATAATAATAATATAAACTATACAAGGTCTTGAGGGTGAGTAGTACACAGGAGTTCCCACCATTGTGGTTACCGGGTATTTTGTTCGATATAAGTAAACTATGACAAAATGGTAAAGTAATGTAAAATAAATTCAATGTAGTTTAATTTATTAAACTATCATTTGGAAGGAAGCTTGAGGAAGCACCTCAAGGTATCATGGCGCCTAAATTTGTGTAAATACAAACTTAATAAATTTATTAATGGATGTGCTACGTAAAGCCACGTCCAGCAAGGTGATGGTGGGCAGATAACAAGAGCCTGTTCTTAACTCTGCCAGTGTCAGCAATGGTAACCAGGAAAACAAAATAAAACCCGAATATAAATGCCTTAAAATCTGTAGAAAATATATAACTACGCATTCAAAAGCAGTCAATTGCCTCGAACAGGATCTTGTCTAAAAAATATATATAAAACAAGTTTTACCAATATATACCTGGCAGGTAGAATGATCTGGCACAGATGTGAAAGATCTGATCTTTCAAAGATCTCCATAATAACAGTTATTATGGAGGCAGAGATGCGTGGCGTAGTATTCAATATATGTACATTATCTTAGTTGTATTAGCTGTCGCCTGTGCTCGTCTGTTGAACAGGACAGATGCATCATGCTGATAGTGAGCAAGCAAAGGTGATTGCTTAACACTTGCTGCCTCTGATAGTGTGATCCTTGTACCGTGTGGTGGTGGTTCCGGGTGGCCCGCGTCACTACAGGCTTGGTCTAGTGCTTCACTTTTGTCAAATTATTGCTACTTGCAATCCCCTGTTGGCATCGTGGCCCGGTTGTGATCACGTGACACTCTGGTGTGTGATACAACAAATAAATTTATTATAGAATCGACTTGAGAATGGTCCAGGACGGACCGAAACGTCGTCGTCCCTTCACCTTCTAGTGTGTGGTCTGGTCAACTGTATCAATTGTTCTCAAACACGTACTGTACAGGTTAGTTGGTTATCTCCCTGATATGTGGAGGGCAGGCGGTGTAAAGTCTTCGGTTCTCACGTTTACAGAAGTAACGATTTCTTGTTACACCGTTGCTTTTCAATAAGACTATGTTGGACATTCTTTCATACCTCCTGGTCTCAAATGGACTTTGTGTGCAAACTTTGAACCAGACCCTCTAATGTAGTCCAGATGAAGACTATAATGTATATCACCTGCTTGTCTCTAAGTGAATCTATTCTGAGGGATCTGAGCAGTCTCTATTTTTGTTTATCCAGCCTGTAATTTTTATTGTAGCTGCGAGAGTCACTTTATTGTGTTTATTAAACATAACGTCTTCCGACATGATTGCTTCCAGAGCCAAGATTCAAGCCTTTGTGTTCACCACTCAAGAGACTTGTACATCTTTCCTCAATCATGGCGCCTTAATTTGTGTAAATAACAAACTTAATAAATTTATTAAACACTTTGAGGTGGGAAGCAGCACGAGGTCGTTCATAACAATAACAACCTTGGGTCGAGAACGACCTTACAACGTTTCCTAGCTCGTAAACTGTTTAATAAATAGTCTTATTAAGCGCCATGATCAAGGGAAGAGGTGCCGGCCTTGTTAGTGTGTACTCACCTATTTGTGCTTGCAGGATCGAGCATTGACTCTTGGATCCCGCCTTACCTTACCTTACCTTATCCCGCCTTAGTGTATTGCCGGAACAACCGCGGACATTTTCAAGAGGAAACTAGATTTATTCCTCCAAGGAGTGCCGGACCACCCGGGCTGTGGTGGGTGTGGGCCTGCGGGCCGCTCCAAGCAACAGCCTGGTGGACCAAACTCTCACAAGTCAAGCCTGGCCTCTGGCCGGGCTTGGGGAGTAGAAGAACTCCCAGAACCCCATCAACCAGGTATCAACCAGTGTGTGTGTGTGTGTGTGTGTGTGTGTGTGTGTGTGTGTGTGTGTGTGTGTGTGTGTGTGTGTGTGTGTGTGTGTTTCTAAGGTTATCTTAACCTCTGTGTTCACCTAGTTGTGCTTGCGGGGGTTGAGCTCTGCTCTTTCGGTTCCTTTATGGTTTGTGTGTTTATATATTTCTAGTTTCAATTTTTGTTTTCCGTCGTGCAGATGAAACTTTTCTTAATTGAACATAATGTTGTCTGCAGTTCGTCCTCCTAAGATACTTACTGGTGCTTTGGACCAAATAGTTACTAATATGTAGTGATGGACCCGCTGGAAAGTTGACTTTTTGTAAAGTCTTCTGAGATGTGTTTGTACAATACATAGCATGATGACCAGACCACACACTAGAATGTGAAGGGACGACGACGTTTCGGTCCGTCCTGGACCATTCTCAAGTCACAATCGACTTTACTTTATCATACTTTAGCCACGTTATTGTGACTCATCGCCTGCATATGAATACATAGCATGAGGGCTCTGGTCGCCTTCCATGGTCACCACCACCACCACATCTTCACTCTTAACTCTCGATTATAGGCACAGGTAAAATAGTCCGAGTTGCTCACACTTTGTCCTTTTCTCCTCTTGCTTTGTCCTCCTACCCCCTTGCCGTTTTCCTGTTCGTTTCACTGCTGAAATACCGGATCATAAACTCCTTGGTCAGCTCTCGATCCTTATTACTTGGGATCTGGAGTGCCAGTCGAATAATCCCTTCATACAAAGGACGGTGCCATTGGGAAGGTTATTGTGTGCAATTGTCCCACTTGACGAGCTCTGAAGACTGTCCTGTTTGAGTGCCGAGTGCTGAGGCCATAGCTTACCTTGGTGTTGATTGGCATTCTAGTGCTCCTCCTTGTCCATAAGTGCCTCAGACGAGTGCCTGGAGTATGAGGCACTGTCTTGAGTTGGCAACGGTGACTTAATGCTGACAACGATGTCCTTAATTTATGCAGGGAGATTCAACCCTATCAGCACTGTATGGCAGTCTAGTGCACTATTGTAACACCCCCTCCACCTCTTCAGTGTGGTAAACCCCCCCTACTCTAATATGATAACCTACCCCCCCCCCCTTCCTTGAGCACTGAGGTTTAAAGATAACAGTAAAGTAACTGTCGTAACTGTGATTAATATTATAGGCTGGGTAAAAATAATTCATACAATAAATGTCATAATTTAACACGTGCACGACATAAATGACGCCTGGTATAATTAAGCTGGGACAAGTGTTAATTTTTACTGATGATTACTTGCTATTTATCATGGAAATAATTGTTTATATATGGCGAGCCTTTATGAAGCATGGGTTTATTATTTTTAGTCGTGTAGGCCGGCGATACACTGTAAGGGGCGCCAATGTACCCATTGACACTACACAGAAATCACAATTGAGTGATGCATCAAATGAACAAATCTACAAGGGCCGTGGCGAGGATTCGAACCTGCGACCGAGAGCATCCCAGACGCTGCCTTTACCCATTGACATTGGTGTTATTGTTTCAATATCATTACAGCTATTGTTCCAGCGGCAAATCTTGTCTCCTGTTTGAATAAAACAATTCCCAGAATCCATAAGAGGTGATCTGATCTATATGCTGGCGATGAGTCACAATAACGTGGCTAAAGTAAGTTGACCAGACTACACACTAGAAGGTGAAGGGACGGCGACGCTTCGGTCCGTCCTGGACCATCGACTTCAGAATGGTCCAGGACGGACCGAAACGTCGTCGTCGTCCCTTCACCTTCTAGTGTGTGGTCTGGTTAACTGATCTGATCTCACCACTCAGGTTGTGGTGCCTGCTGCTCGCAGTCCCATATAGGTATCAGAGCCTGGTTGATCAAGTACTCTGTTGGTGGACATTAAGTGCCCTCTTGAACACAATACGAGGTGTGTGTGTGTGGGTGGGTGGGTGGGTGGGTGTGTGTGTGTTGGTATTTTCTCTGAGGCAGTCACCGGGGGAATGCTAGTCACAGGCTGCGGAAGTACGTAGAGGAGCTGGAAATGAACAAGAGGTAAACAGGGAATGAATGAGGGAAGAGGGGAGGGGGAAGAGTTTATCTTCTCTCATGGAGTAACTGGAATACAAAGCTCTCGTGTTTTCACAGAAGATATTTATGGTATACCGTGTCGACATTAGTTTACTCTGAAATTATTTGTGGTGTATCTTAGTTCTCAGAAAAACTTTAGTGAGTTGCTGAAACTCCTGATAAGTTGATTAACTGGAATGTACCCTGAATTGGCATCCAGGATTTTGCGTGCGTTTGTGTGCAGATGTGCAGACTTGCGTGCGCGCGTGTAATAAATGAAAAGGAGAAGAGGGAGGGGGAGTGAATACATGCTGGCACTTCTTGCCGGGTCACCAGTAGCTTGGCAAACAAGGGAAGGAGAAAACCTTGTTTGGATTTGACCTTTTTTTTTTTAGGAGGGGGGTGAATATTGGGAGTGTTGAAAGAACACTTCATCAACACGATGCAACAATGTTTTATCGTGAGACATTGACTCATGCAGCGAGGCGATACACTGTAAGGGCTGGGTATCAACCAACCAGGTATCAACCAACCAGGTATCAACCAACCAGGTATCAACGAGGAGGCGCTTTGTCACTTGCCTTCTGGAGGCAGGACTGTACGTGTTACTTGGCGCGAATGTTCCCTGCTTGATGGGAGCACCATGCGTGCTCAACGAACGGGTAAGTGCACGCCGTCAATGGTTGGGTGAGAGGGGTGTATGGGGTGACCAGGCACTGTCGGGGTGATGCGAGGTTACTATACACTACTGGGTGGTATAGTGACCCGTACAGTGACTCCACGATGCCAGGCACTGTGTTGAGGGGGTCTTAGGCGGCCCAACTTTCACACCCTCAATTTGCTTAGTGATGGTTGATGTAAAAAAGTATTTGCTTGACCTGTGTGAGTGTATATATATATATATATATATATATATATATATATATATATATATATATATATATATATATATATATATATATATATATATATATATTAAAAGACGAGACTGTGTGAAGGTGAATTAGCCATTTCGGATGTTCTCACCTAACTGTTTGCAAAGGCTGAGCTTCAGCTTTTTTGCTCCGCCTCTTTAACTGTCAGTTGAGCCCCGCTCCTGTACCAGTAAGTCCACTACGGGCTCACCATAGCCCGTGCTACTTGGAACTTTTGTTCCGAGTATCTAAAACAACAACTGTCAGTTGATTAGTGTCCAGACTCCTATAACGTATTATTTCAGCTTGAAGATTTTGAATGAGTCCTTCCAATATGTTATTCACACACGACTTGATAATGGTCCAAGACGGACAGAAACGTCGTCGTTACATCTTTTTTTTTTTTTTTTTTTTTTTTTTTTTTTTTTTTTTTTTTTTTTTTTTTTTTTTTTTTTTTTTTGAGATATATACAAGAGTTGTTACATTCTTGTACAGCCACTATTCGGGCAGGTCCCTGGAATACGATCCCCGCAGCGAAGAATCGTTGTTACAACCAAGTACACATTTTACTGTTGAGTTAAACAGAGGCTACAGTCATTTGGTTTGGTTTGGTCATCATAAGTTTGACTTCCTTTAATCTTCCTAACTCATGCCTCTTAGCTCTGGGACTAGTCTGGTGGCCTACCTCAAGACGTTTTGTGTATAAGGAAGAGAGACTCCACACACTTTTGCCTCACCCAACCACTTGGGCTGAACGGTAGAACGACGGTCTCGCCTCCTGCTGGTCGGCGTTCGATCCCCGACCGTCCAAATGGTTAGGCACCATTCCTTGTCCCCGTCCCATCCAAAATCCTTATCATGACCCCCTTACAAGTGTTATTTACTCGTAATGGCTTGGTGCTTTCTCCTGATGATTCCGTCCCTCCCCAGAATTCGACTGTTGTTGTTTTAGATTCAGCTACTCTGAACAATAGTTCCAAGTAGCACGGGCTATGGTGAGCCCGTAGTGGACTTACCTGGCACAGGAGCGGGGCTGTGGGGGCTGGCCTGATATATATGGTATATAAGGAAGACCTAAGGGTGACGTGTACACACGGGAGACATCTCCCGTCACGCAGGGTGCAGTCGCACCTTCACAGATCTCCAGTATCAGCTCTTGATACTGGTAATGGCTCAAAAGGGCCTCCACTTACGGGCTATTCATGCCCGTGCCACCTTTTAGGTGGCTTAATCTTTATCAATCAAATCAATCGTGATGTGTACAAAGTTACAGCTCCGCTCCTGTGCCAGGTAAGTCTACTGTGGGCTCACAGTAGACGTGCTACTTTGAACTTTTTGTTGTTGTTGTTAAAGATTTAGCTATTCAGGACGAAGTGTCCATGTAGCATGGGCTATGGTGAGCCCGTAAAACTTTTTGTTCCAAGTAGCGAATCTTAAACAACAACAACACATGGTGATTGATTGATTGATGAAGATTAAGCCACCCAAGAGGTGGCACGGGCATGAATAGCCCGTAAGTGGTGGCCCTTTTGAGCCATTACCAGTATCAAGAGCTGATACTGGAGATCTGTGGAGGTGCGACTGCACCCTGTGTGACGGGAGATGTCTCCCGAACAAAGGTGATGGGGGCGGGGAAGATACTGGTGGGGTGTGGTTGTGGGCTAGAGGAGAGGAGAGGTGATACGGGCCGGGAGTGGTGGAGGCTGAGAGGGGGGAGCGGTCACATAGAATTGTGATGGATAGCAGATAAAGATAAAGATTAAGCCACCCAACAGGTGGCACGGGCATGAATAGCCCGTAAATGGATAGCAGCACGAGAGGCAGAGGTTATATTTGCGGAGGTAGTCTTAAGTGGGGAGGAGATTGTGAAGAGGTAGAGGGGGTTGAGGCAACGTTAAACACACTAAGCTGTCCTACACGCGTACCTGGAATTGGGATTAGTTTGTTGTTGGCAGTTATCTTGCAATATATTCTAAACCCACAATTACCCCATCACAAGCATGCTCTAATGTTTGAGAATTATATTCGACTTGAGAATGGTCCAGGACGGACCGAAACGTCGTCGTCCCTTCATTTTCTGTTGTGTGGTCTGGTCAAATTTTTAAAAATTTTGCCCCGAGGGGCGAGTTTATTGGGCAGCGCCACTCATCTTGTGAGTGGACATACCGCCATAGTGACAGTATTGGGCAGCGCCACTCATCTTGTGAGTGGACATACCGCCATAGTGACAGTATTGGGCAGCGCCACTCATCTTGTGAGTGGACATACCGCCATAGTGACAGTATTGGGCAGCGCCACTCATCTTGTGAGTGGACACACCGCCATAGTGACAGTATTGGGCAGCGCCACTCATCTTGTGAGTGGACACACCGCCATAGTGACAGTATTGGGCAGCGCCACTCATCTTGTGAGTGGACACACCGCCATAGTGACAGTATTGGGCAGCGCCACTCATCCTGTGAGTGGACACACCGCCATAGTGACAGTATTGGGCAGCGCCACTCATCCTGTGAGTGGACACACCGCCATAGCAGCATGTACAACACTCCCCAATAGGAAGAACACCCGCTGGGTTGTTCATCCTGTCACTTGTACCCGGTCAACATGCTCTAATGCTTGTGATAGGCAGTGTATTAGACATGCTCTAATGTCTAACCCACGTATACACGCATTATTTAACGAGGAAAATCTTATAATTCTTGAGAACTGGATCTTACGGTATCCTGGTTCCCAGACGTCGCCCAAACACTTGAGAAGAAAAGCCATTAATTAAATACAACAATAATAGCAGGACAAGTGTGTGGGCCGCCCGAGATGAAGGAGCTCCAGGGGCTTGGATCACATTCCACCTCAAACATCAGACTCGCAAGTAGCATTAACCCTTGCACTCTAGAATTAAATATATCACAGCTCATACACAAAATATATGTATTTGTTGCTCATAAGTGATAGAAAATTATATGGTAGGAAAAAAAATTGTGGTCATCGTGATTTGGTGTTGATCGTGGGTATATAAACAAAGTATAAACAAATATGGCAAGTGTGATGTGTACTTGCAAATATGCTCTAAACTAATTAGTTAGTGTTGACCAGACCACACACTAGAAGGTGAAGGGACGACGACGTTTCGGTCCGGTTTCGGTTCGGTTCGATTGTGACAATCGACTTGAGAGTGGTCCAGGACGGACCGAAACGTCGTCGTCCCTTCACCTTCTAGTGTGTGGTCCAGTTAATTAGTTAGTGTGGGTAGTACAGTCGGGGTCGTTCGCGACTCTCACTCTGGAATTTGTTTCTTTATTATGCACCTCAGCCCCATCCTGTGGGCGGTAATGGAAATGGTTACTAAGCCACACAATGGACTCTGCAACTGAACCCGAAAATTAATTTAGCTAAGACAGTTAGTCTTGATCGAGTTACAGTTTAATGTATTTTTATTATAATATCAACATTGGGTTCGACAATGACCACAAGTACAGTTTCTATGCTAAGTAACTTACCTATGCAGTGAGCTAGTTTCATAATTTGATTGGCTTATCATGCCCTATCTCTTCCCCCCCCCCCGTCCATTGGACGGCGGTGGAAAGGTTACAATCACCAGCGGGTTTTTTTCCTATTGGGGAGTGTTGTACATTCTGCTATGGCGGTATGTCCACTCACAAGATGAGTGGCGCTGCCCAATAAACTCCCCCCTCGGGGCAAAATTTAAATTTCATCACCTACAACTTCTACCTACACTTAGCAAACTCAGGATATTTGAATTAACTTTGTTAGATCAATATGAATGAAATATTTACACATTCAAACTAATTAGGAAGCATTAGCATTAACACTGGTTTACATATTTACATACTGTTTCTAACTCCATTAGCTTTTTAAGAACATAGCAACAAAGGTAACTGCAGAAGGCCTATTGGCCCATACGAGGCAGCTCCTATTTATAACCACCCAAAAATTGGTACCAATGCAAATATTTTGACTAAATGACTTATTCAATGTTACAGATAATCATAATCAAGGTCTAATTTTGGCAGTAATTGTAACTATTATAAATAGTGAATTTTTGTGTTTATTGTAAGCGCGCCGGTAATAGTATGGCGCGAGCCTCTTTTTTTCCGAAATGGAAATGTTTGTGGTTGTAGTAATGTTAGGGTGATTGTTGAGCGTGACTGTTATGGCTGTAGCCACTGGCAGAGAAGGCTCAGGAGGCGGGGGAACGGGGCAAGAAGAGAAATAGCAAGGGCAGGGGAGGAGAAGGGGAGGGGAAGAAGAGTGGAGGCAGGCAGAGGAGGAGGAGATTGGAGGCGAGAGGAGGAGGATTATATAAGGCAGGAGGAGAGGATAAAGGGACACGGGAGACATCTCCCGTCACGCAGGGTGCAGTTGCACCTCCACAGATCTCCAGTATCAGCTCTTGATACTGGTAATGGCTCAAAAGGGCCACCACTTACGGGCTATTCATGCCCGTGCCACCTTTTGGGTGGTTTAATCTTCATCTTCGATAAAGGGATATATGGATGAAAGAGCGACCAAGCAAAAGAAGGTAAGGATAGAATGTGTGGTATCAGCATGGAGCCCGCATCTTATCAAGCACACAATAATCGTAAGTTCTGTCACTAGCTTCACACGATTGTTACTGGCTTAACTCAATAAACTCGGGGCTCGAACCCGTTATGTGCCACGGTAACCTTCTTCACCACCTCCACGGGATGGGTATGACTGAGAAACTATGCTGTGAGGCCGATCCCACAACTCTAGGAGAAGAGTTGCAGTAAGCTGTGATATCTTCGACAATGTCATTTAGTCAAAATATTTGCATTGGTACCAATTTTTGGGTGGTTATAAATAGGAGCTGCCTCGTATGGGCCAATAGGCCTTCTGCAGTTACCTTTGTTGCTATGTTCTTAAAAAGCTAATGGAGTTAGAAACACTGCTCTTCCCTAATATGTAAACCAGTGTTAATGCTAATGCTTCCTAATTAGTTTGAATGTGTAAATATTTCATTCAAATTGATCTAACAAAGTTAATTCAAATATCCTGAGTTGATAGTTGAACATTGAACACAAAGAACATAACACCCACTAGGTTACATGATCATGTACGAGTGAAGAGAGCATGCGACACTGCCAATTTTGTTTAGTATAGTCATTTATTGTGCACCCTATAATAAAGGAGCTAATGGGAACTAAACGCCACAGTTCATATGCATTATAAGTGGTTCAAGAAGTGGCCCACAGCAGTCTCTATACAAAGCTATTTACATCTGCGGCGAGTCAGTAAGTTACTAATAATGCTCCATGCATCCATCCACCCATCTTGTTGCCTCAAGATGCTCAAAGGCAATTGAAGATTGGAATCAATTTGTCTTTTAAGACCGCATGTTTTGGCTAGTTCATCAGGCATTCGGAGACGCTGCCAACGATGTAGATGAACACCAAGTTTAAAGTAATTTCATTGAAGACATTATTTACCCCGTAAGACTTTTGTACCAGAAGAGAGGGGGGTTTTGGGAAATTCCACTCCCCAAGCCCGGCCCGGGGCCAGGCTTGACTTGTGAGAGCTTGCTCAGGCAGCTTTGTTAATTCTAACAAAAATACAGAGTCATCTTCTGATTTTCCCATCGTAAGAAGTTGGCTATGCGTATCTTATTATAGCCAAGCCCCTCCAGGCTAAAGAAGCTTAGTTTCAACTTCGTGTTTCTCTGCGTGACGACATAAAGATACTGTACTTAAAACATTGAGAAGGTCAACAACGTCAAGGGATTGTACAAGGAGGAGTCACATAAAAACTGAATTCCCATATACGTGAGAGACAGTAGAATAAAATTCCTGAGTGCCAGGGTCGTTAGTAAATGGAAAGCAGCAGGAGAGGAAATAGTGGAAGCGTGAGCAATACAGAGGCCCAGATATAAATTACAGTACAACTGATGGCGATAGGGCTACATCACGCATGTAAGGGAGTCAAACACAAACACGCACGCAACACGCTCAACTAACGAAAAGGGGAGAGGGAGGGGGAGCGTGGTGGGAGAGAGGGAGGGGAGCGTGGTGGGAGAGAGGGAGGGGGAGCGTGGTGGGAGAGAGGGAGGGGGGGCGTGGTGGGAGAGAGGGAGGGGGAGCGTGGTGGGAGAGAGGGAGGGGGAGCGTGGTGGGAGAGAGGGAGGGGGAGCGTGGTGGGAGAGAGGGAGGGGGGGCGTGGTGGGAGAGAGGGAGGGGGAGCGTGGTGGGAGAGAGGGAGGGGGGCGTGGTGGGAGAGAGGGAGGGGGGGCGTGGTGGGAGAGAGGGAGGGGGGGGCGTGGTGGGAGAGAGGGAGGGGGGGGGGCGTGGTGGGAGAGAGGGAGGGGGGGGGCGTGGTGGGAGAGAGGGAGGGGGGGGGCGTGGTGGGAGAGAGGGAGGGGGAGCGTGGTGGGAGAGAGGGAGGGGGAGCGTGGTGGGAGAGAGGGAGGGGGAGCGTGGTGGGAGAGAGGGAGGGGGAGCGTGGTGGGAGAGAGGGAGGGGGAAATGGTTAGGCATTTGGACGATGATAAGAGATTGTAGTGCACGTTATCGTTGGGGTGAGTAACGGAAGGCGGGTTGAGAGGGCAGTACAGTGTGTGTGCTGTCATGGGCTCTGTGGTGTATGTGTGCTTCGTCATGTGTTCTTGAAATTACGGACAAAACACTAATCTAGTTAACCACTTTCCCTACCCAAAAGGTCCATCCCTCGACGGCTCTCATGCCTTGGTTTTTATTTGCTGTAATTGTTTCCCCCCTTTCGTTAGCTGCTCCTTCACAACCCAACATGGCGCCAGGCCCACGCTTCAACTGTTGTATTATATCATCATCAAATTGGAGGGACGTCGTTCACAGAAAGCCAAATGTAACCTTTGACCAAGGAAAGAATTGCTGTAATTCTTTCTGGTACCTTACCATGCGCCGCAGACTGGAATTTGACTCATGGCAAAGGTATGTTTTCCGGCAGTCCCCCCCCCTCCCCCAGCCTTCTCCCCCCCCGCCTTTCTTCCCTCCCTCCCCCCCTTCCCTTCCCTCCCTCCCCCATCCTTCTCCCCTGCCTTCCCTCCCTCCCCCATCCTTCTCCCCTGCCTTCCCTCCCTCCCCCATCCTTCTCCCCTGCCTTCCCTCCCTCCCCCTTCCCTCCCCTCCCCCTTCCCTCCCCTTTCCCTTCCCTTCCCTCCCCTTTCCCTTCCCTTCCCTCCCCTTTCCCTTCCCTCCCCTTTCCCTTCCCTCCCCTTTCCCTTCCCTCCCCTCTCTCCCTCCCTCATCCCTCCCTCTTCCCTTCCCTCCCTCATCCCTCCCTCTTCCCTTTCCTTCCCTCATCCCTCCCTTATCCTCCCTCAGCCCACTTAACCACTGTGCTGACTTCCACTGCCTCCCCGTGTGGTAACTGCCGGAAGTTACTGTGTGAAGGATTAGACATAGCTCATCTTGCGGGGGTTTATAACTGTTGCATTGGTCGTTGCGCGATGAAGCCATTTGTGTGTACACTCATCTAGTTGTGCTTGCGGGAGTTGAGCTTTGGCTCTTTGGTCCGGCCTCTCAACTGTCACTCAACTCGTGTACATATTCCCGAGCCTACTGGGCGCTATCATATCTACATTTGCAACTGTATGGAGTCAGCCTCCACCACACCACCGCATTCCAGTTGTTAACTACTCTGACACTGAAAAAAATTCTTTCTAATGTCTTCGTGGCTCATTTGGGTACTTAGTTTCATTTTGGGTACAATTTGTGTGTATGTTTGGCTTGTGCATTACAATGTGCTGTGAGGCCCCTGGGTGTCAGGTGCGGTAGTGGTCACGTGATGTGGACTGAACATTTCCTGTAATGACTGTGGAGAGATGTTATCAGTAATGGGTAGATAACAGACGTCTTAGTAATAGACAGCAGGAGGGTTGGGTTGTGGGAGGGCTGAAGTTTACTTATCAGTGACTGAAAAAGTGAAGTCTAGCTCTTTTATTCCCTACCTATAGCAGCCCTCTTGTCTCATTTAGCTGCTGCCTTATGGTGTGAATACCTTGGCCTCTTCTCCCTTGCCCATCTTTATTACCTTGTACTTGTTATGATTGAATTTTAGCAAACATTTGTTTGCCAAATTTGTCAAGGTTATAAATTTCTGAATTTTTTGTCAGTACTGTATTATAGAAAATTGCTAGCAGTAATGTCCAAAGAACATTTCCAATATATTTGTACCAAAAAGATTTTTACAATTTTCTCTTAACTGCTATTTTTCTTAACTTAGCTATGATGCCATCTTTATTTATGATAAGAAGGGTTTTCTTTCCTGGAGATTATTATAACTGTGCAGACATCGGTTCTTGTTGGTTGCAAACATTGAAACACAGAAATAAATTTTTTGTGACATTCTGTATACAATCACAGATAGGCCTAACAGCTTTCTGCTATCTGAACCATTAACTTTTAAACATAAATTGCAGTTGAGGGGCTAATTGAAAACTAAACTGTATTATAAAATAGGCTGTTTAAAGTGCTCTTTTCAAAATTATTTTCAAATGTGCTTTAAATAAAATACTGTAAATTCCTAATAGGACCAAGATAACCTAACTTGGTTACCAGTAAGTTATTTATCGTAAATTGTATATACAGATGCAAATAACTGTGTATACTATTCCATACTATATATAATACAGAATATTGTATTTGTTATAATTTTATATTTATTACACTTAAATACAGTTTACATATACTGTAATGTAAGCTGTAGCAGATTGGGATGTGCAATGGATTGGACATCCTGGCATGAGTAAGAGTTGCATATTTAAGGATTTTAAATCAATAATACAGTATTGTTTTTTCCTTGTAATTCAATGGATATATTATCATGTGGAAAATATTTTAAATAAGATGCTCTATCTTCTCGTACAATTTTATATACTGTACAGGAAAATGGTACTGTATTGTGTGTGTTATTTTGGCACTGCTGTACTATACAGTTTGATGCTATTTGAATCTCAAAGTGATTTGTTGTGAAGTATTAAAAAAAGGATCTTGGGTATTATTTAAATCTTTGTTTACAGGTTGAGGAAGCACCCCATGGGTGTCACTTGCAGAATATAATCCGAACTTCAACAACAACCAACAATGACTGATACCCTGTGAGTACTTCCATTTTCTTTGTTGCATTATTTACTTCATATAAATAGTCATGTATCAATATTCATTAACAGCAATTGCCAATTCTTTAACTAGCATCCATTTTCTTTGGTGCCTGTTTCTCTATTCAGCACTATGCACCTTCAGTACCTGTCTCCCATAAAACCACTCGCCTCTTCCAGCACATAGTTCTCACCAAAGCCCTGAATTCTGCACTAGTAGGACTATCTCCCTGCATCATCAAACCTCTGTGCTTATCATTAACATGTAATACCTTTCTTACCATCCATCCATCTTCACTAGAACCTCTATGGTATCCTTGTACCTATACCATAAAATACTAAGGTATATGCAGTAATTAAATAACACACGAGTGAAAAAAATAATTCTTTAGATACTGAGCTCTAGACAGTGGTTAAAATTAGTTGTAAGATGAATTGTGTTTGCAAAAACTGGGATAAGACTTTTGTGGCCTTGGAATCATCGAACCCCCTCTTATTTTTTAAGGTGCCTTGGTAAGCATTTATAGCAGGACCACAGGAATCTAGGTAGTCTTATAGTGTATGTGTAGACCTGCTGATGGTGAGCCTAAACACAATATTACTGTATTGTACTTCAAAAGGAGACTCAATCTGATTTAGGACCATAAAGAAGAAGAAATTAGCTCAACATAGAGAGAGATTTACTGTGATATTGTACAAAATGTTCACTTGTCATGTCATAGTTAATATGCCTGAACACATGGACACAAGTTTTTAGTTTTGCATATTTACTTTTAAGTGCAGATCTGGTGGCATAAATTTGGCATCTCATGGTCAACTGTGAGATGCAAATATTTGTTAAGTGGCATTATTTTAAACAGGCTTGTACCAGTATGTATATACATAGACATGCTTCCTTATATCAGATTCGATTGTTCACCTAGCAGTAAATAGGTGCCAGGGAGTTGGCTACCTATGGGTTCTCTAACAATGGGAATCATACTGTACATACATAATAGACTTTGTAATTTATACTGTATTCATTTAATGATTTTGGAGTACTGTATCTCCAGGAACCATTTCAAATGAAAGTACTGTACATTACATTTTAATGTTATCAACTTTTATTTTCATAGACCTACTAAATGGAACTAATTGGAATGACACATCTAACCAAGTTTTGGATCAATTTTCAACTAGCTTACCAGGTTTAGACTGTAAATACAGGTACAGTAGCGAGATTGCATGCAGAATTTTCAATGATACTGTAATGAAGTTTTTTTTATGTACCAAAGATTATAGTGTCAGGGGGGTTCACTGTAAGTTTAATTTTGGGGTGCACAGGCTGGTGAACCGGAAGGTGGAGCAGAAGCAGGAACAGACGGTGAAACGGACTGAGGTAACAGCACAGAGGTACAGACATAGTTTCTTAGGGCATAGTCTCTTGTTAGTAACCCCAAGCTCGTTGTTGCATGCTGGGAGACTTGCTTGTTTATATCTTTGCCAATTTTATAGTGGCTGGATGCAAAAATTTGCTTGCTGCTGCCATTAATCTTGCAACCAACTGTTATATTGCATGCCTTCTGGGTTTAATTTGGTGGTTCAAGTATGGAGCCAAAATACTTTTTTTCAGTGCTTGGTTAATAACTACTAAGTACATTATCACTTATTTAAAATGTAAGATATGCATGGTTCCAATTTTTTTCAGTTGCATACAGTACGATGGGGAAATTAGCCTCTCTCCTGTATGCTCATAATAAAATAAAGATGTGAAAAGGAGACAAAAAATAGTATTGTAGTACAGTACAGTACAGTACAGTACAGTACAGTACTATGTTTTCTAATACCAAGCTGTGTTATTTCCTTAGTTATCCAAATTTTAATATTTAAAGACAAGTTTGAATGGTTTGACACTAGCTTTGTATTGTAGGTGTGATGGATTTTGAGTTTAAGTACAAGTACAGTATCTGAAGATAGTTTAATTATGATTGTTAAAGTACAAATTAAGATTTTATTTAACACCAGTGTTCAAGTAAATTGTATGAGGCTAACATAAGATATTTTTCTTGATGCTTTTATCTTAGCTGAATGATATTTTGTGATTCTTTCAATACAGTACTGAAGCATTTGAATTTTGTTTAATTCATTACATATGGTAATTAAAGCATGATATATATATATATAAATATATATATTTACTGTATTCTCAATTTTGGATTTTTCTGTTTTGTACTGTACTTGAGAACTGAATGCAGGACATTGTGTTGAATTGTTTCATGTATTCTGTAATGCACTTTGTAATGTATAATAAGCACGGGTTAAGGTTCTACTTTTTTGGTGTTTTATCTCGTACAGATTGTAGCAATATGGTAATTATTTTGTGTGTGCTTTTACAGACTAAGGTGTTGTTTTAACTGATGTTTTTAATCAGTATATTATTCCAGGACATGGAACCTAACTTGATATAACTGTGAAGTTGTTTGATATTCACTTTTTAAATACACTATTTTTAATTATACTGTATAATACCCAATTTATAATGCTGAAGAATAACATTGGATTGTTTGTTTTTCTAACAATAGCACTTGATGCTTGCATAATGTTTATAATGTACAGTAAAAGCAACCTATCAAGTTGTTAGAATTTGGATAATACTTTTTTTGCATACATATTATTTTATAATATAAATTTGAAGAATGAGATGGAGTAGTCACATGCACAAGAGAACACCTACCTGTAAGGTTTACAGTGCACAGTTTGGGGGGTTTGACGTGATCCTCCAAAATACCTCACTTGGATATCATTACTTTTCAGAATATGTTTTGTATTGTATATTTACTTTTTAAGTGCTTTTCAGAATTTTAACATTACTTTTCAGGATTTCATGTTTTTTTTTTTTAGATTATTTTCTTGCATCAGAGCATCTTCAAAGCATTTTTGACTTATGCTCCCTCTTTGTGGCTGGAAAGTATTGGGAGTACAGTATTAATAAGCACAGTGATTTTTTTATTTCCTCCCAATTTTTGTTTATATATAAATTGGTTTACAGTATTTGAATTAATATTATAACCTGAATTACTGGCTTAGTTATGTTAGGTTATGTTGGGTTAGGAGCAATTAGGTAGGTAAGGGTTGGCCATAAAAATAAAAAAATTCAACAATTATTTAATGCTCGCACATTAAATATAACGTTTGATTTGCATTAAAAAGATTTAAAACTTGTCAAAGTGAAGTGGGGGAAGGGGGTTGTTCTTTTCAAGTTTCTTTTTCATGTTCTTTTGTATGGGGCTTCATGATGGGGGTAGCATCATGGACTACTCCTAGGATCCATACAATGATTTGCATGCCTCCTTATTTAGGTTCATGAATGATCTGGACAAATCATTTGATTGAAATAATAGTGCTGAACAGTAACAAAACTATCTGAAAAGACAGTACAGTGCCTTGTAAAATTTAAAGGAGATTATTGGGTCCTCAATGAAATGGAACCTCAAATTATTTTTCAATCTGTTAAAAACTTCATTTATATTCGTATGGTAAATTTGAATACAGTACTGTATGTTAAATTTTTAACGCTGGAAGTTAATTGCACAAAACAAACGAACTTAATTAATGGGGATCTGACTAGCTTCTCACAATGCTTCAATCGCCATTTACGTCTTGAATTTCATTTAACTTTTAAATAGCTGCAGAGTTTAGGAATTAAATGACTACAGTACTTTAAAGTAGATTAATCAGTCAAGTTTAATAAAGTGTACCTAATGTGTGTAGGAGAGAAAGAAAGAGGAATGAACTAGGTAAAAACAATCGTGTGTGTTATGAAAGCATCAAGGTTTTTATCTTGTAGACTTTGGTATATTAAGGAATGTTTTGTTAGCCTTATTCAACAAAATTATTTTACAAACTTAATCATAACATTTATGATTATTCTAATTCTAATCAAAATAATTACAGTATTATAATAAAATACTGTATTATATCAATATACTGTATTATATCAATATATTATAATACATACTGTATATTAAGAACAGAACTGCATATTATTCAGACCATCCTCCTGTTTTGGTAGTATTTATAGTAACGATGAGGATCATAGTATATATACCGACGTACAATGCAATTAGAAAGTACAAATCGTGGGGCCTCGTAGCCTGGTGGATAGCGCGCAGGACTCGTAATTCTGTGGCGCGGGTTCGATTCACGCACGAGGCAGAAACAAATGGGCAAAGTTTCTTTCACCCTGAATGCCCCTGTTACCTAGCAGTAAATAGGTACCTGGGTGTTAGTCAGCTGTCACGGGCTGCTTCCTGGGGGTGGAGGCCTGGTCAAGGACCGGGCCGCGGGGACACTAAAGCCCCGAAATCAACTCAAGATAACCTCAAGACACTAGTGAGTTTGACAAACCGGAAAACTATTTTCTACTTATGTTGAAAAGACAGACTAACCTAACCTTCCTAGGCCTAATGCACAGTATCTGAGGCCTATTATAGTACATATATGTGCTATACTAGGCCTAGGAATATTTGTTTTTTAGCTTCATTGTTTTCCGACTTCATAAAGAGAATAGTACAAAGTTCTACTATTCAGTTGCTTAGAACGCCAATCTTTGTACAATGGTTATCTTGAGATGATTTCGGGGCTTTTTAGTGTCCCCCGCGGGCCGGTCCTCGACCAGGCCTCCGCCCCCAGGAAGCAGCCCGTGACAGCTGACTAACTCCCAGGTACCTATTTACTGCTAGGTAACAGGGGCATTCAGGGTGAAAGAAACTTTGCCCATTTGTTTCTGCCTCGTGCGGGAATCGAACCCGCGCCACAGAATTACGAGTCCTGCGCGCTACCCACCAGGCTACGAGGCCACTCCGGTGCACATAGTTACGGAAACAACTATCTAAACAGGAGAATGGGTTGTATTATTGGCTGCCAGTCAAAATGATATATTGAATAAAATTGATAATTTGTTATAGAATGACAACCAGTAAATTGTTAATCTTATTGAAAGTGAAATTACAGTGCTGCATTTAATTTTTCCACTATGTGGTTAATAGTTTAAGACTACTAAATATACTCTTAAATAGTACATTAGTACTGATTAACAGTACTAATGATCAGTACTGTTCAGTATTAATTGGCATAGATTATCTAAACCAATTGCTTGTTTCTTCAGAGTGGTGCATTTTTAAAATGTGTGAACTTCCGTGCATCTTCCACACTGTTCTTATGGTTTACCAGTTGCTTCATTATACATGTTGCAGCACATGGGAGTACTGCATACAGTACCAGTATAGAGTACCCTTTTAGATGACAACGTAAAGAGTACATAACTTGTTTCATGCCATGAAAATAAAAAAGAAGTTGCTTAAGCTTGTAAGTATTTCTTTTGTAATTAGAATATGGATTATTAAAAGATTTAAGGAACAATGATTGTGAAACTAGAAATTAAAAAAAAATTAGATTGTTTTAAATGTAGAAGTTGCAATAATGATGCAACGGTAAAATTTAAAGAAAAATGCTCTTTTAGGATGATTTGTTTTGGTGGGTACTGGAGCTAAATCATAGCTATAAAGACTTGAAATTTAAAGGCGTGATCTTGAAAAGCAGTTTAATAGCCGAGGAATTTTGACACGGTTTATCCGTGGCAAGAATAGAGTTTTTGAGGATAGTCTCTCTTGTTTCTATCTCGTGAGTTATGACATTGCATTTAAGTGATCAGAACAATGATTTTTACTACTAATTGTACCTACTCTACTTCTCTTTACTGTAACATTGAAATGATGCATAGAAGATACATAGGTTATCTGAAATGCTCAGCTCTTGTAGCTATTTCCTGGTTTAGTGCTTATAGGTAGCTGTATAATTATTGACAAATTAAATTGTTGCATTCTTCAAGATTAGAATCTGTTCATATCTTTTCCTAACTAGGTAAGTGGAATCTCCCATGCTACTTTGCATTCTCAAGTTCTAATTCTTCTCCCTCCCTCCCTCTCTCTCCTCTCCTCCCCCCCCCCATGTTTTGTCTAGGTTATGGTAGTTACTCTATGTACAGTGGAGTCCTCCCATTAATTCATTCATATTGAACATTTTTAAAGAATCTACATACATTTTTCTGTATTCCTATATTTTTTACGTATTCCTAGATGTTTTTGCGTATATTTTGAAAACAGAATTACTTAAAAAATATTTTTTTTTTATAAATGCTAGCATACTTCAGTCCAGTAAATGCACAGACTCGCTCCATTATACTTTTTTTTAAACTGATTACAGTGATGTAGATAAAGTGCCATCCAAGTGAGATGCCATCATACAGTGCAGTAATGATTGTTATTTCTATTCTGCAGTAGTGAAGGCTGGTATTGGTAGCAAGGGGTGAGATATCGGTGAATGGTCATCATGACTGGTTCTCATCGAGAATATACTGTACTGTACTAGTATTTTTAATACAGTATATTTTTCTGTGATGGAAAAGATGGCACTACAATGCAATATTTATTTTTCCTAGATAAAATATTATTTTGAATGTACAGTACAATATTGACCAGCATCATGTTGAGATTTAATGATTTGGAGCAATGTGGGGATTTTGACCAGTGTTCTAGTGACTCCTAGATGCTTGCCTTAAAATGCTTAGCCATGATAGGACAAAAGTTATTCAGCCCAGAACACTACCGAGTCCACTGGGAGAGTCTGGAGACCGCAACCAGGTTTTATGAATAGGCAACCTACAACTGGTGGTGGCACCAGTTGGGGGTCTCCATACTCTACAAATGGACTCGGTAGAGTTCTGGGTTGAAATAGCTTTTGTCCTATCGTGACTGAGTAGAGTAAGGCAAGTGTCTGGGAGACCCTAGAGCGCCGATTCAAATCCCCGCATTGCTCCAAATGGTTTACTTCTAAATGAAGCATGCCAATGTTATTTGTTTCAGTTCTTAAAATTTATTTGATTTGTTTTAAGTTTACCATTAAGTAATAATCGTGCATTGGAAATGCACCTACATGAGCGTTATCTTTTCACACACATATATGATATACAGTACTGTAATTCAACATATTTTGATTTTTCTTAGGAAGTAGTAGGTTATTAAAAGACAATGTTATCCTCATAACAATGATCACAACACCTCACTGTTGTATTATAATCTAGATTTTCAACCAAGTCCAAAATACTGTTTAGGTTTAATGTCAAACATTTTAATGTTGAGTTTGTGAATTAGGTATTCTCAACTAAAATTGCTGGGATATAAGACTCGTTAATGTTTGGAAATGTAAGTCTATGTATCGTTGTATAATACTGTACTTCAAAATTTTTACAAATTCATCCGTAAAGCTGTGCCTTCTTTGGTGTGTACGCGTGCGTGCATGTGTCGTTTTTCTCTCAGTAATTGTTGATTTCTGTGTTTCAACAGTTGAAAGGTTGATGGTCAACGTACGGTGGACATTAAATCGCAGTATTAAGGTAATTTGTTTTTGCACAAATGTGCTCACTTCCCCCTCCCCCCCGTGTGTCACTTTCTAGCACACACTTAAGCTTTACACTGAAATCACTGCACCCACTTCCAGCTCGGCTCCCCTTAAGCGCACAGCCCCATTAAAGATTGTTTTCACAATTTGCGTTGCTTTCCCTTTCCCGTAAACACTCGTTAGTTTGTCACTCATGCTACCGCCACCTCCGACCCCTTGCCTTCACCACTACTACTTACCCTGCACTAGAGCATTGCAAAGTTACCTAGAATTTCACATGGGATTTGGGTCTTCCTATAACCTACCATATATATGTAATACTAACATCTAGGTATTGCATCTGCATTACTCATGGCTGTCTTCCACACCTGTGTGCTCCACTGCTTTCTTGTGCTTGTCCACACAATGTTTTGTGCACATTTAAAAACAATTATATATTCAGGTTACCAGAAGATACCATGTTTTTTTCAAAATGACCAATTTCTTGTTGCATCCATCAATGTGACTTTTTAGCATTGCTTTGTTCTTTTAATTACTTGGGGTATTCATAAAAAAATATGGTAATGAAATCATGATTCATAAATGGCTAATGTTTAACAGAGTGTAGTAATTGTGTGTATTTATACAAAACAGTTTCTTCTTGTGGCTGTCCTCGTATTTACTGTATACTGTACTTACACTTAACTGCTCTTCATTCAGAATAATATATTTTAAAGACATTTTTGTTAGTGTCTTGTTTCCCTTTTTGCTTTTATCTTCTGCTGCTTTAATCCTTTGGCTGCTAGAGAGACAGATCAACCAAGGTGGGTAATGTGCCCTTACCTAGACATTCAGAGCTATTATCAATTCATTAGGTTCTATAACCCAAGTCTGTCTATTTGAATCCATTCGTATAAAACTATGATGTCTGGCTGTCATGCCCAATGTAGGCAAAAGTGCCCTCACGTGTGGGCATCCACTACCCCTCCCCCTTGTGAATGTGAGCCATCCACTTGAAGCACCCACTTTGTGAATATGGGGCATGCACACACCCCCCTTTGAATGTGGGGCATGCACATGCCCCCCTCTTGTAATGTGGGGTATGCACATGCCTCCTTGTATTGTAGGGTACGCATACACCCCTCTTTGAATGTGGGGCATCCACTTGCCCCCTTTGAATATGGGGCATCCACTTAGTACACACACAGAGGGGGTGTACTAAGAACAACAACAACAGCTGTAGTAGAGCAACAGTGGCGAGCTCTGCCATGTCTGTCGCCGGCATCCGGATGACTGCATTGGATGCATTTTTCCTCTTAAGACCAACGATTACGTAGTAGAACCTCGTGCTTCCTTCCACAAAGTGTTCCTCACTAGATGTTAGGGGGAAACTGATGTCGTCTGGCCTATCCAGACCAATATACTAAAACGTACTGGTCCACCGCCTCACACGTAGCTTCATTGTGTGAGTTCTTCTCCCGTGTAAGCGATTGATGAACTGCCCCGGACCAGGACTGCTACCAAATATTCTCCACACAGTTTCACCGTCAAGCACAGCCCGCGGGTTGACACAAAACCCCCCAGCGCCGCCTCTCGAAGTTACCCAGGAGTGCCGTCGTCACTGAGCCTTAGGTGCCATCTTCCACCATCCAGTTCTGCCTCATATTCCCTCAGGAGTCGACAGCAACTTGGTAACGAGTGACTTGGATCTCCCGCCTTTCTCTGCGGAGGTGCCTGACGTCAGGTTCGGGGTGTGATGACATTGGTCAGCCTGGCCAAGCCCCTTCCGCCGACCAATCATGCCACGCATGATTGAACCTCCAGCATGCACTGGGGGTTTCCCTGGAGTGGGAAAGCTCTCCTCTCTTGCAAGCTGCACTGCCATATTGATGATGGCATCGTCTCCTAGCCTCACCCCAATTAAACTTTGAGATCACTGTAACAATTGTAAAAGAGCATGTATTCAAATGAATTTTGTGGATATGAGGCGGCGGCCAGGATGAAGTTGCATGGACAGGGTGAGTCTGAACTATGCATAGAATGTGTTCATGGACAGGGCTGGGTGAAAGCATAAGTGAATGTATTGATATGTATAATAGTTGTAACCTGGCCTGAGTTGTGGTTCCCTGATTGTTTTGCCATTTTCTGCTGTATAATCCCAGAAAGTTCTGACCCCCCAGATGAGGCATTTTTGCTCATGTACCATATACATAACAATTTTATATATAAGCAATGCATTTTAAATATACTCTGCTATAAAATAAAAATAAAAATGCAGTATTTGTGGAAAATGTATATACAGTGGAACCTCGATTAACAAATTTAATCCTTTCTGGTACCAAGCTCGTCGTGTGAAATCCTCGTCTTTCAAAACAAATTTCCCCATTTAAAATATTGGAAATAAAAATAATTCGTTCCACCACAGAAAAACATCAATATGATAATCGATTTTTTAATAATGGAGCAGCCTACCTGACATACACTACACATACATATATGATCACTACCTACAAAATTCTCAAGAGGAATTAACAGAGTAGATAACGATAAACTGTTTAACATGGTGGGGGGGGGGATGCGAACTAGGGGACACAGGTGGAAACTTAGTACCCACATGAGCCACAGGGACGTTAGAAAGAATTTTTTCAGTGTCAGAGTAGTTAATAAATGGAATGCATTAGGCAGTGATGTGGTGGAGGCTGCCTCCATACACGGTTTCAAATGTAGATATGATAGAGCCCAGTAGGCTCAGAAATCTGTACACCAGTTGATTGACAGTTGAGAGGCGGGACCAAAGAGCCAGAGCTCAACCCCCCACAAGCACAATTAGGTGAATACATTGAATGAACCTTTATGGCATTTTTTCCTTTTTTCAAATTTGTTCTTTTTTTTTTTTTTTTTTTTTTTTTTTTTTTTTTTTTTTTTTTTTAAAGAAACATGGAACAGCCTACCTGACATACACTGAACAACCTTTATGACATTTGTTCTTTTTTCAACTTTTCCTCTTTTTATAGCAAAAGGTTCGTTCAGCGTATGTCAGGTAGGCTGCTCCAGGTTTCTTAAAAAAATAAAATAAAAAAATAAAAATGAACAAATCTGAAAATGAAAAATGTCATAAAGGTTTGTTCAGTGTTTGTCAGGTATGATGCTCTATTATGACAATCCTTCTTTGTTTCAAATGTGTTCAATTTGTTTAGTATTTTTCATTTAGTTAATAATAATGGAGCAGCCTACCTGGCACACACTGCACGAACCTTTATGACATTTGTTCTTTTTTTCAATTTTTTCAATTTTTGTTTATTCTACAAAAAAAAATCAGTGCTTTGCAACATTACAGCAGTTACCCCTTTACAGCCCAGCATCATTAGCATCTTCAAACAAAAAAAATAATTTATTTGCATGGTCAGAGGCGTCCGAGAATGTGCGAGAAGCAGCTGGAATGCACCATGTGGTTTTCTCGTTAATCAAACGAGCGCTCGCCAATCGAGACAAATTGTCACCGATCGGCGCACTCGTTACTAAAAATGCTCGTAATTTGAGGCACTCGTCACTCGAGGTTCCATTGTATACATCTGGTATACTTGTACATAGATATTTTACTGTTCAGTATTTGGATATGACCCCATTAGCCTTTAAGTGTTCTGGTATGGTATACAGCACAGTCGAACATCATATAAGGCCTAACAGTGTGCAAAACTCCTGCTGTAAGCTGCCAGATTAACCACCTTTAAGCAGCCTCGTCTAACTACTCAGGCTTCGATTAAAATTGGAGTAAAATGCCAAATGATAGTCATTTTACTCCAATTTTCTTCTTCTCTCCTACAGAAACTGTTCTTACAGAGATACCGAATTATTGTAGCCATGTCTCTTCCCAAGTTTTCTCGATCTTCTCAGTCAATTAAGCCTTTTCTCCCATGTTAAGATGGGAGACAAAGGCTTATCTCCCTCTTCCTCCTTCAACTTTACTACTGCTGCTGGTAAGCACCTTTTTTAACTTAATGAATTAGGCAAAGAAAAAGATAAAAATCATTGAATACTAAGAAGCCACACTACCCAGTGAAAGGCACATGCCAAGACATGTGCAGGCATGGTTGTTCTGCAGATACTGTACAAAAAGAAAGAGGCCAAATAAGCAAATTATTTTTCAGGACTGTTAATGTTAAGTTAAAATTTCAAAATTAAATGCCCTTTTTTTAGTATTTGTACCACTAAAGGCAAGAGAATAGCAAATTTGCTTTAAATTCAATATGGCGATAGTATCAGACAGTCAAGCCGGTTCACCAAGACAGCTAGTGAGGCAAACACCATATTACGGCTCACTGAGCATCTGTTCATTGGCAAAGTCTTTCAGGCTTTCTTGAGCTCCAGCTCACTGTGATCCAGCCAAGGTAGGTTATAATGTACTGTACTGTGATATACAGTACATATGATAATTATCAAGGAGCTCAAGGCATCTTGTTTATCATGAAGTGATTGGTTGCTGCTTTGGATGACTTCTGTCATGGTGATGAAATGCCATGGTGTTCTATTGTGTGAATGATGACATGAATGGAAAATTCTTTTAACATCTAAAACTTTTACCATACAATATTATTCATCTTTTTTGTTTTTATCTCATCTGATGCCTCCAACCACAATGGGAAAGTTGGAAATGGTTTTAGGTGTTAATGATAATATAGAGTATGTAAGTAACATGGCTGCTAAATGAGCTTTATTCTAAGTGCATTTCTTGGCATCAGTTTGACACATTTTGTGTTAGAATAGCATAGTGTTGTTCTTTACTAGAACAAATAGTTTAACAGTATAAATACTATAGTTTTATTTGCTCTGGAGTGTTCTCAGAGTTTAGCATATACACATTGTTCCCCATGTAATAGGCTTTTGAGCATGGTATTATGATGATTTTGTAATTAGTATGTTAATGCTCTTCTGTTATTGCCTGAAATTTGAACATATTTACTTTATATTGTTTGTTTTGGTGAGCTCTTTGGGAGAAATTGTATTAAAGCTTTTTAAAAAGTCATGATACTGTTGAATTTGATTCTCATTAATATTAGAAATGCTTTTTTTATGAATAATTAAAGTACCAATGTTACTTTGTGATGAATTATGAAACGAATGGACTTTGCTTTACATAGTGCCAACTGTAAAAGCTGCTACCAGTATCATTTATGGTGATGGGTGATTTCCTCAAAGTAGTATTCCTGAGGGGCCTGACAGCTGAGTGGGCAGCGTTTCGGATTCATAGTCCTGAAGTTCCGGGTTCGATCCCCGGTGGAGGCGGAAACAAATGGGCAGAGTTTCTTTCACCCTGATGCTTCTGTTACCCAGCAGTAAATAGGTACCTGGGAGATAGACAGGTGCTATAGGCTGCTTCCTGGGGAAGTGTAACAAAAAGGAGGCCTGGTCGAGGACTGGGCCGCAGGGACACTAAACCCCGAAATCATCTCATGATAACCTCAAGAGAATATCCTAAATAAACATCTCGAGTTGACATTCACTAAAACCTGTTTTCCTTTCCAGGCAATATTGCCCATGTTCTATTGTATTGATACGTGGTGGGTAAAGTGGTATGTTTATAATAGTTTGTACAAGAAAAACATACTTTTTTTTTATTATTAATACATTAGGTACATCTGCATTAGTGCAGCTACCCTAGACTATATGAAGTGGAGTACAGTGTGTCAAAAAAGCTAACTACGTGATGCTATGAAATCCCCATCACACAGGATGGTTAGTCATACAGAGGCATGTGATAGGCAGTCTGCACTGGCAGACTCCGGAAGCATTTTGAGGATATCATCAACACAAGATTGAATAAGGAAGCAGTGGTAATAAAAGTCTCCATCTCGCAGGATGGTTAGTCATACAGGGCCATATGTTTAGTAGCCTGCACTGGCAAATTTTGGGTACACTGTGAGGATATCTTTAAGAATACAAGAGTGAATAAAGTAATTGCAAAGCTCCAGGTACCTCATGCCAACAGAAAAACATAAAAGTTGATATTCATTTATTAAGTCTAAGGATTTTAACAATATAATTTGGTTACTATGTATGGTATTGCTGTCATAGTTCTGCCTAGTATCGCTGATTGGATAATTGTGGCTGGTTTCAATGGAATACATTAACTAGATATCCTTAATATGGGATATCTTATGATTTGGTTTGGCTTCTATTGACATGAAACTTTTTCAGTGTGCAAAATCTTAAAATGCCTTAACATATTGACTTAAGCTAAAATGCTTTAGATACATTTCTTATGAAATTGAGCTCTGTATTGATATGTTGGGCAGTGTGACCTTTGGAAGGAACTGCACTCAATAACAAATGTTTGTGTGAAAAATACAACAAAATCATAATCTTGAACTTGGGAGCTTGCCATGAGTTTATCACAGTTGGCTAGGTACTCATAATGAATGAATTCCTTTGCTCTTTGTTAATTATTTCATGCCTTTGGTGGTCTAATTACAGTACACACACACACACACGTACGCACGCGCGCAGCATAGTTCCATCACTGCCCTTCATACCAACAACTACTACAGATCCACAAACTGTCTTAACAAAATAGTTTCCAATATATTTAGTAGATGTGTGTTGATCAGTCTTTGGCCTTTACTTAATTGCTTTAAAATAGTATTCACTGAATACTGTATTATACACAAAATATTTTCCAGGGTGTAAATTATGTTGTATCATTCTCTTTTGCATTTCAAGGAATACAGTTGAAGGAATTTTTAAGTATAGAATTCTCAATAACTTAGTTGTCTTATTAAATAGATTTGGTCCTTAAATGCCCTTAAATTGAGTAGTTGATATGCTACAGTATTTCACTTCGGCGAGTAACTGTACTAGGGGTTTTTGAAGTCATTGACATAGCATGTCCTGTTTGAATGATTAATTTTTTTTAATAGGTGTAATAATTACTCTGTGTTCTTTAAATGTTAGATCCAGCTCTATTACTATACTCTGTTATATGTAGATTCCACTGTGCACTACTATGTTATATGGAGATTCCACTGTGCACTACTATTCTGTACTGTATTCTCTTTATTTGGTTTAATTTTTATGTAGCGTTTTGGCTTTCCTCACAAGTCAAGCCTGGCCTCGGGCTGGGCTTGGGGAGAAGAAGAACTCCCAGAACCCCATCAAGCAGGTATCAAGCAAGCCAGTGGGGATGTGCCTATTTTACGGAACTACAAGAAGTCGTATTTGAAACTGCCGTAGCCTCCTTGGGAAGAACAAAACCAGAGACTGAGTATCATCCCCTGGTATGATCTGGTTAGCTGTTGCCACTGGACATTAATGTGGTATTGCCTGTATTGATATAGTTTCCCAAGAAGAGAGGTGTTTTGAATTTCAATATTGTTATTTAATCAAACATGTAGCTACATATTTTAAAATTTAAATAATTTGTAGCTAGGTGAGTTACATCTGGGATTCTCAAACATGTGGTATGCATACCCCTTGTGTACTCTCTAGTGTATATATATTCTAGTGTATATATATATTTGTTATGGTCAATAAAGATTGCTTTATTGACCGTAGCACACTTGGAAAGTATACACACACTAGACCAACCTAGGAACACACACTAGAGAGAGCACCTGTATGCCGGTATGATAAACTAACTTACATAATGTACACAGTCATGTTATTCAGTTATTAATTGCAAGAAACTTGAACTGTTTGAACCCACTTGATACTTTTAGCATTATTCTACTAGAACATAATGTATACTGCACGCACGTTAATTTCTAATCGCTCATCTCTCCTATTTGTGCTGCTCGCCTGCAGGGTCTTAAACAAGGAAAGGGCAACAAAAACCCCCTCAAATGTGTAAGTGATGGACACCTCAAGACATCCAATTCTAGGCTGGTTATTTTAATGTTCTGTATTTATCTTCTTTTTAATACTAGTTAAAGCTGAAAAGTTACAAACGTTAGAATGACTTTATCTCTACATTTTTTGGTATATTGAAATGTTTTGTATTTAAACATATTTTAAAGCCTGTGTTCTTATTACCTTTTATTTTATCTGTAGTATGTATATTAAATATTTTGCCACATTCTGCGATATAGCCCTAAAGATGCATCAGTATTCTGTACTGTATAATCTTCTGTAATGTTTTTCTCTGTGTACAAAATACATCAATCTCAAAAGTTAAAAATGTCATAGTGGGCATATAATTTTAGTACATGTACTATACTGTATGTAGAGCCTATTATATAGTGGGCATATAATCTTAGTACTGTATACTGAATGTAGAAACTATTAAAGTACTACCCTGTATTACCCTTTGACAATTTGTAATTTAAATATTGTATGTATACATTTTATTTCAAAAGGTTTTCTTCAACATTAAATAAATAATTTTTGTTGCTTTGTTTCTTTGTAGCTTCTCTCACTACCTTCAGATGATACGTGCCTGACCAGAAGTTTGATCTTTTCCGCTATCTCTTAGTTTATTGAAGTAGCAAATGTATGGCTATCTCTTTAACAACAAATTTTGTTTCAGTGGTCAACCGGAAGTGACGACCACCACTACCTCTTACAGTGTTGATTACGGCCCCCACACCACCAACGGTCACCACCACGACTCGCCCGATACGTCAAGACACTCTGTGTCGTCTGCAGGGCAGGACAGCACACAGTTGGTCTCCAGAAAGCAGACACAACACACTACACAACAGGTTAGATGCTGGATGTAGGGCAAGAGCTGCTAAGATTTATTTGATGAAAAACATGGTACATGATGTCATTACAAAGACAAACAGTATCATTGATTATATTTTAAAATATATTTGCTATTATAGTACTAGTATAGTACAGTACTCCACCATTATACTGTAGTGAGTTCATTTTTACCTCATGAAAGGGGGAATGGGACAGTGATGATACTGACTGACATAATTTATTATTATTATTACTGTATTGGTATTGTTATTGTTGGCCTGTTTCCCACTTTCATTGGGTTGGGATGCATTTACATGGGAAACTAGGAAAAGTAGAAAAATAGGGCAGATAATTACAGTATATAATATAACATTTACAGATTAGAATGTAGTTTACTAAGATGCAGGAGATACTTTATAATAAGATGACTTTCAACCAATATAAAGAGGGTAGACAACGGAAAAGTATATACAGCACCAGCTTAACTAAATATGTATCCTAGCCTTTCGATCCCGGGCGCCGGCGATAAACAATGGGCAGAGTTTCTTTCACCCTATGCCCCTGTTACCTAGCAGTAAAATAGGTACCTGGGTGTTAGTCAGCTGTCACGGGCTGCTTCCTGGGGGTGGAGGCCTGGTCGAGGACCGGGCCGCGGGGACACTAAAAGCCCCGAAATCATCTCAAGATAACCTCAAGATAGCCTATTGTTTTTTTCTTTGTACCCTAATGAGACCTTTCCATCACGTTCTCTCTCTATTTGCAGCAAGTTAGTTGCATTTCTTTACCTTTAGCTTGTTGAACTTGACTTGCATAAGTTCCTCAGTAATGTTAATCTTTGTCTTCATCAAACCACTGTTAAGTATTTTTCTTTATTCATCATATCCTAATTGTGCGTGTACTAGTAATTGCTTCTCATCTACTGATGCAGTACACACCACCCAAAAAATTAACTTCAACAGCCTCATTGCTAGTTCTGCTTATAATTCCGTGGTCATGCATTGTTCCTATTAACTTAGAAGTGTACTGGGGCATTCAATTTCTTCCTAGGGATCCAATTGATTTTATATTCTAAACTTGTAATATTATTCTTTGTTTCTTCCACTATTGCTCCATGTTTGTAGTGCCCATATAAATTTAAATGGCTCAACTTGGCACTTTTTAATATTTAATTTTTTCATGTTTTGCCAGATAACGACGACAACAAAAGTTATCCGTGAAGTGCACCACATTGGTCCCGACGGTGAAGTGTTGGATTCTTATCAAAGTGGTGAATATAACCCGTACGGTCAAGCCCCCCTACAACCCGGCTATGCCATGGACTCCTATCGCCCTCATTCTCCTGCCAGTGAAGCTGGTAAGTTGAGGCATGTTTTTTAACTTTCAACATTTTTAATTTGCTGCTGATCATATCATTTAGTCATATAGAAAAAAAATAAATATTTTTGTCAAGTGTTTTTTGCAAATGCTTTTTTAAAATGCTGTTCTCACCAAATTTGCAGGCTCACGAAGTCGTTATGAAGGTTACCCACCCACTTCGAATGCCGGTTATGAGTATGACCCATATTCACGGGGACCTCCGGCCCGTCAAGATTATCCATATGATCAAGTTGGCTATCCACCTCAGACTCAAGCTAGCTACAGTGGTCACTACCGAGATGCTGCAGGTAACTACGTGGATCCTGGCTACTTGCAACGCCCCCCCACCCCTCCATCACCTAGTGAGCGCTCCGAGTCTCCCCCTCCTCATCGCACCATGCAGCAAGGTACGTGCTTCTCTGTATCACACATGCTTTTCACTCACACGTTACTTTTTCCTGGACATGATGTACAAAGATTGGAAACACTTTCTCTTTAAATTACTGCTCCTTTGAGATTGGCCTTATTAGCATGCATGCACGCACACACACACACACATATATATATATATTTCAGTTGCATATATGCCTGGAGACCGTTCAGGCTTGTTCGCATATATATATATATATATATATATATATATATATATATATGTATATATATATATATATATATATATATATATATATATGTATATATATATATATATATGTATATGTATATATATATATGTATATATATATATATATATATATATATATATATATATATATATATATATATATATATATATATATATATATATATATATATATATATATAAACATTGGTTATTTTTTAGGATTACATTTCTTCACATTTTCCTGCCACTGCAATCATAACCTGTATAGCAAAGGTTTACCATGTACTGGCTGTTGAGTAATGAAGAACTTTGCTTTAGAGTTGCTGCTCATTTATTAAGATGATAATTACCCTTTAAACTGAAGGTTGGCTATTGCCACCTGTTAACATGTGTTGCTGGTCTACTCTATGGGAAGTGTTTAAGGAGCACTTTGCTCTAGTTTTACAGGGGGTATTGTTGGCTTTACTTACCTCATAACTATCACTTATCTGCCACTGAATAAAGTTACTTTGATTCATCGTTTTGGGACACTTGTGTTGCATTTCATGTGAGTGAAACTTGACCTGCTCTGATAGTGTTAACACAATCCTTCTGTAGTAGTGAGCAAAGCTTGCTATCTGCATACAACACAATCATCATAATTACATTATCTGTAACTCTGGTTTCATATTGAATTGGATGGCGATTCCATTATGTTTCTCTTAAGACATGAAATACAGTTAGTGACATTTTTATGTGAACTACTGCATTTTTTCAAAAAATTTCTACAAGTACTTAAGCCGTGTTTGGCACTGATATACAGTAAGGCAAATGTAGTAAGTTGCCAGTTTCCATTCTGTGTGTAGTACTCCAGGTCTTCTTTGCCGACTCTCTCTGAGTAAAGAAGACCTCTTGAGGCTAACATCAGGCTCTGCTTTGCCTTCACTTTAACTCTCCATCCAGCAGGAAGAGGTAAGTCTTACCTCTCAACTTTCTTCTCATTTCATGTGTTTTGTGTGAACTTTGTCAAGTATGACATTAGAATATATTTTAGTCTTTGATTTTGTTGTATGAAGCACAGTACTCAGACTGGCTATTGTGCAGTGCAACATTTTGGGCAGTGTTTGTGCTTTAGATCAGTGCTGATGTTGAACTAGAATTGTATATAGTTGATATACAGTAACCTGATGTCAGTATTGGTTCACACGGTGTTCTGCTGTGAGTTAAGATAAAACAATATTATAAAGTAAGGAAACAATTGAAAACAGCAGTTAAATAAAATATAAACTGAACTACAGCATTAATGTTTTAAAATCTTTATTATGAATCATAACTTCTTACCAGGATATTGGTGAAAGCAAAAGGAAGGGGGGACTAATTCCTTGATGTGTAGTGTTCTGTTCAGTGTGGTTCTAATCAGTACTTGCATTGAATTATAAAGGGATATGTATTCTGTATAGTATTTAGATATTTTACTAGCACTTGACAGGTTGTTCCATCAATATATAGGTGGAGTAATGGGGGGCGGGGGGGCTCGAGATGAGAATGTGCTTGGATATTGTTAATTTAGTGCATAATAGGTGGGGGGGGGGTTTACTCGGCAGTGCTCAGGCTGATCCGGTGCCCAGGTCTTTTTCCCCCCACACACACTTTCCCATCTTCCCATACACACCCTTTCCATTTCCCCACATCATTAATACATACTGTGTTTATCACTGTCAACATCTTTACACCATCTGCATTCCAACTACACACACCCTCCCCATCTCCCACCTACACACACACTCCCCATCTTCAACACAGCCTCCCCATATTGCCCCCACAAACCTTCTCCATGTCCTTCCCACATATACTCCACATTGCTTTCCCTGCCCACAAACCCCCATTACCAGTCTCCTCCCAACCTGCCCACACATGCCCTTTTCCCCGTCTCCTCCCTCCCTCCCTAGTCCACACACTCCCCCTTTCCCCATATCATCTTGCCCTGCCCACATGCCTGTACTCCCTTCCCACATCAATGTAGCCAAAGGTTGAGCAAAGAATGCAAATCTCTTCTGAACATATGTTTTAACAATCAATACTGTATCTGAATTCACTTTTTTTAAACTAATGCTGAAGTCTGTTGACTCAAAGCTGAACATTTCACATTTGCAAACTTCATGAAGGAGAGGCATTGGGGACATGCACACTGAAAGGGATGTCTAAATACTTGGGGTTTATTATTTATAAGAGCTGCAATATTGTTTCAGCTCAGTCGGCAAATGAAGTCACAAGGCATACATGTTAGTGCCTTTGTTGATGTTGACAAATCTTTGTAGATGGTGGTGTGGACAAGTTGACTAGTGGTTACCAGGGAGGAAGATGGGAAAGGGAGAGTAACTACAGGAATTGGAAAGGGAAAGATTTGGGAGTGGATATAGTTGCGACACAAACACTAGAGGCACACACAAACAGGATAACATTAACAGCATATGGGATGCTGGCAAATATATAATAGCGAGCATAAGAAATATTGCCGGAACAACCGTGGACATCTTCAAGAGAAAACTAGATAATTTTCTCCAAGGAGTGCAGGACCAACCAGGCTGTGGTGGATATGTGGGCCTGCAGGCTGCTGCAAGCAACAGCCTGGTGGACCAAACTCTCACAAGTATAGCTTGGTCTAGGGCTGGGCTTGGGGAGTGGAAGAACTCCCAGAACCCCCATCAATCAGGTATTAGGCAGTGATATGGTGGAGGCAGACTCCATAGACAGTTCCAAATTTAGATATTTAGTAGGCTCAGGAATCTGTATACTAGTTGATTGACAGTTGAGAAGGAGGACCAAAGAGCCAGAGCTAAACTCCCGCAAGCACAAATACACACACACATACACACATGGGCCTCGTGGCTGAGTGGACAGCGCTCAAGGGTTGTAGTCCTAAAGGCCCGGGTTCGATCCCCGGCCGAGGTAGAAACAAATGGGCAGTTTCTTTCACCTGATACTTCTGTTCACCTAGCAATAAATAAGTACCAACTAGTTGCAGTGTATTCTGGCTGCATCTTGGGGCTGTGTGTGTGTGTGTTTTAGAGAGGAATATGTGTAGTAGATATGATGGAGGAAATCATACCTACTATGCAAGAAGAGGTCGAGTCGGTACATTAGACAACCGGCGGTTAAAAAGGTGGGGTTCAGGAGCTAATAGCACGATTCTGCAGACACAAATATTAAAATGTGCTTACTGCAGAATGAGGGGTCTTAGATGGAAACTGGAGATGCAAATGACACCAGGAAGAACTTTTTCAATATTAGAGCTGTCAATAAATGGAATAGGCTAGATGCAGAAGTCGTTAGAGCTAATTCGATTCAAAATTTTAAATGTAAGTATGACAAAAGTGTGTGAAGTGAGTCATTGCATTAATCTAAGAACATTCAGAAGACATGGCTAGCTTGACCCTGCAAGCACATCTAGGTGAGTACACAGTGTGTCAGTTCATCAGCTGCTGTTGTTGTTTTTAGATTCAGCGACTCTGAACAAAAAGTTCCAAGTACCAAGGGCTATGGTCTTGTGACCTGTTATGGGCATTTGACCTCTGGTTTCCAACTAAGAACCCAGGGTCGTAACATGACCATAGTACACAAAAGGTCTTATGGACTTACAAAGGGCCTTGCAAAGGGTCCCAGTAGTACAGTCGGGTTCGTTCTCCACACACAGTTGAGAATTCTGGGTTCGTATTCTGGGTGGGAAAGAAATGGTTGGGCACATTTCCTTTCACTTAATGCTTCTGTTCACCTAGCAGCGAGTACGAATTCAGGAGTTAGTCAGCTTGTTACGGGTTTGCATCCTGGGAGGGGTCAGTAATTCGACCCTGGGGGTAGGGTAAACCTCGATTATAGCCAAACTTGCATGAATACACTCTGGCTTCCTGTCCTTCGACACAGTGAATTATTATTATTATTAATTACCTGGCACAGGAGTGGGGCTGTGACGAGTTCGTCAGCTATCACGTTTATTTCTACAGTGGAAACAAGGTAGGGCTCCCCCCACCCTCCACTCCCCGCCGTGGGCGCCCCCCACCCTCCACTCCCCGCCGTGGGCGCCCCCCACCCTCCACTCCCCGCCGTGGGCGCCCCCCACCCTCCACTCCCCGCCGTGGGCGCCCCCCCCCCTCCCGCCACTGGTTGCTTAAAAAAGGTGCTACACCTTATGCACAACATTTCACTAATTTATTGTCTCCTGTAATGTCTGTAGGAAGGAGCTGCAGCGATTATATTTACTAGTAATGTATAGCAAGTATTTAGCATTGTCGGCTCGCAACATATTGGTCCCGGGTTCGATTCCCTTGTTGGACGAAACGTTCGCCACGTTCCCTTCAACTTTACGCTTTATTAATGTAGCGGTAATATGTAGAAACCTGTTGTTGGCTCGGGAATCACTGTCCCCGTGAGTTAGGCAACTTGTGGATTGTATCCTTACAAAAAATCAGCCGCTGACGTAGGTAGGCTACGATAGGCCTAACAGTTTTCCTGTCCTCGGTAATAGGAAACAATAATTACTGGTTGTTAGCGGGCACATCATGCTCCTACACCAGTTGCTTGGATAATACAGATGTGTCAATGGCGAGTTATATGGATGGAATACTTCTGATTTTTTACATTTTTTGGAGAGTAGGGGGAAGGGGGGAAAGGAAGGGGGCAGGTGGGTGTTGACAGGGGAGGTGGTTGTGGTGATGGAATGGGGAGATAGTTGGCAGGGAAGGGAGTAAGATTATGGTGGCGAGGAGGGGTTGGGTCGGTAGAGGTAGGGTGGGGGGAGACTTGGCACTAGTGGTGTGGGCGTGGGCAGAGTGGTGGCAGTAGTAGTGGTGCCAAGGTTGGTGTGAGCGTGAGCCAGGTGTGAATGTGAGTGACGACCTAGTGTTGGTCTACCTCACAAACGGTCCACACCACCACCACACGCTTCAACCCTCAGCTTTGCCAATGTGCGTTTTCAAGGACCATTCATCCCTGCCGCTAGTGGACACATTCCATGCGCACCTCCGTCGACCCCCAGTGATGAGGCGTGACAGGGAAGCTAGTGCGCGTAGTGTAGTGTAGTGGTGGTCCCTTGGACGACGTGGTGGTGCGTCGTGGGTGTAAAGGTGCGGCTCCATTACCATACACACTTGAAACACTGGGAAATTCATCGCGTCACCTCATGTGACCGCCCGACCCGAAACGTGTTCACCCGGCTCCTGGTCTTGCAGGACCGACCAGGTAACTGATGCTGCCAGATCGAACTGAAGCGTAGTGGGTCCGGCCACACTCCCACCAGGTGGTTACTCGACACTTGCAGTGACTAATTAACCAAGAACATGTTACATACTTGGACACGTGTTTAAACAAAGCGCCGCCTCGTGTGTGGGCAAGTTTAATTCGTGACATGAAGGCAGTAACAAAAATGTTATCTGTGATGCCGCTCCATGTTTAGAGAGATGCGAAGTGCAACTGTAAACTCTACGGCGTTACCCCTCGTGAGGGAAGACTAGTGCTGGTGGACCACGTGTACCTAACGTTATACTCGTGTATATGTTGACAGTTACGTGAAAAGTTTTAATTCAAAATGAAAGTGTTTTTGTGGTGGCGCGTGCTCCTGGCTGGCAGCTCACACCTTACCTTCATCCTGGCGTTTGCTTCCCTGTACCTTCTATAGCTGCTTATCTCATGCTATCATCATCATCACCACAAGATCACGTATGTCCTCATTGTTAATGGAAAAGTGGGGGTAATTTTGTTAGGTTTATTACTTATCTAATTAGGTATTAAGGAGTGAGAACACTGTTCATGGATGGGGGAGCGGGTCGCCATGAAGCAAGCCAAGGTGTTATCTGGAGGTGGCGGCCACACAACTACAGCAGGTGCCTCGGGAGACCTGCTGCAGGGTGCCTCGGGAGACCTGCTGCAGGGTGCCTCGGGAGACCTGCTGCAGGATTAAGCCTTTGCTTCTGGTACTTCTCGCCAGTGTTCCTTGGCTGGGGGGGGGGGGAGAGGAGGGTATTAATGGTTGTCGAATTTTAATTAAGATAGAAAGGATTATGAAATGAACAAGACGGTTGGAAGGGTTTTAGAATGTCAATTACCTACCTTACCTTGAGGTTACCTTGAGGTGCTTCCGGGGCTTAGCGTCCCCGCGGCCCGGTCGTCGACCAGGCCTCCTGGTTGCAATTAAGGTTGAAATTGTTGGGTGGGCGCCGGAGGGCATGGGTGATGAGACAATTTGTTGGTCTTGGCTTATGGGGAGGTATGTGCATGTTGGTGTGTGACGTTGTTGTTGTTGTTAAGGATTTGCTACCTGGAACAAAACGGTCCAAGTAGCACGGGCTATGGTGAGCCCGTATATATAGGTGTGTGACGGGACGTTCGTATATGGTAGTGGAAGTTGTTCTTGAAGATGAAGCCACCGCAGGAAGTGGCACGGGCATGAATAGCCCGAAGGTGGTATACTTTTGGAGTGAATGTGATCTTTGGTTGTGTAACATCTTGAAGTGTGTCTGGGTCTTTGTGGTAGTGGATTGATTGATTGATGAAGATATGCCACCCAAGAGGAGGCACGGGCATGAATAGCCCGTAAGAATGGTAGTAGAGTTGAGGCTTGGATTTAGTAGGGTGACGATCATTTGGTGGTGGCGTGGGATTGTATGCAAGGTTGGGTCAGGGCTGTTTGGGTTAGGTAGGAGGCAGGGAAGTACAAGCGTAGGCCGCTCGCAACCAACGCACGGCTAACTATAATCCTCCACCAAGTAATGTTAATTTTGTTATAAAGTAATAAAAAGGGTATGTGAGGCAAGGTTATGGTATGAGGTGTTGATCAGCTGTATGTTAATGTTGGGTGTTGTGTTGATGAATGTGGGGCAGCGACCTCCGATGTCACCAACATGGATGTTGTATGGTGAGAGCGAAGGTGGCATGTGGCAGGTAAGAGGGTAGGGGAGCTAGGTAAGGTTTGGCGAGAAATGTACGCACAGTTGACTGGCTGGGCAGGCTGCCGGCGGCTGGCTTCAAGTATTATTAAATCTAGGTCGGCTCTCGCTTCCTTACATCTTCCCGTATAAAACAACAGTCTGAAGGAACAGGATTACCGCGCCGCCTCGGGACGACGGCCAGAGTACCGTCCTCGTCCTGCAGGCTCCCAACATGTTGTTGTTGTTATAGATTCAGCTACTCGGAACAAGTTCCAAGTAGCACGGGCTATGGTAAGCCCGTAACTTACCTGGCACAGGAGCGGAGCAAGTAGCACGGGCTATGGTGAGCCCGTAGTGGACTTACCTGACACAGGAGCGGTGCTGAATGAATCTGTCCCAACATGAGTTTCGACATCTTTTCTCAGCCCGTCGTCTCAAGTTGCCACGTCACAAAATAATAATGTACTTAATGACCCAAGCCTAACCGACGGACCTTAAGCCTAGAAAACGTCCTCGTTTGTGAGCCGCTATGATTGGGAACAATATTTTGGCCATTGGGGATTTTGATGTGAAAACGCATTGCATTATTCGAGAGGACAAGCTGCCTTCCTGACGCTCCCTCGTCCTCGATAACAGTCGGGAAATTGAACATTCATTTGTCTGGTACAAACAATAAGGGACTATACACAAGGATTGCTAATATTTAAGATAATATTTAAGATTGATTGATAAAGATTAAGCCACCCAAGAGGTGGCACGGGCATGAATAGCCCGTAAGTGGTGGCCCTTTTGAGCCATTACCAGTATCAAGAGCTGATACTGGAGATATGTGGAGGTGCTGCTGCACCCTGCGTGACGGGAGATGTCTCCCATGTAATATTTAAGATCACGCTCATCTTAAATACCTTGAACATAAAGCGCACACAAATCTTGTGTTCACAAAGATCCTATTTGCTTAGCAATAAATCATTTGTGGCAATTCCATAATATATCTGGTAATATTCAGTTTCACTTTAAAGGCAACTATTTCTAGCTTTGAGTTAGTAAAATAGTTGCGGAATCGGCACACTTTAGGTAAGGTATAGTGGCCGGTAATTTTAGTTCGGTGCTAGTGTTCAAATTCAGAACGTTTATTCATACATGTTTGCACATTTATAATCGAGATTGTTTACACAAAATTACAGTGCATCATTTTGTAACACGTAGGTAAGCACTTTCCTTAAGATTTGAGGTACTTAGCCATATTGGGGATACATACAGTTTTACAGTCTCCGTGGTCCAGTGGTAAGACACTCGCCTGGCGTTCCGCGAGTGCTATGTCATGGGTTCGTATCCTGGCCGGGGAGGATTTACTGGGCGCAAATCCTTAACTGTAGCCTCTGTTTAACGCAACAGTAAAATGTGTACTTGGCTGTAACAACGATTCTTCGCGGTGGGGATCGTATTCCAGGGACCTGCCCGAAACGCTACGCGTACTAGTGGCTGTACAACAATGTGTTACAACTCTTGTATATATCTGAAATATATATATATATATAAGGGCAGGTGTGTGGCAACACCACCTCGTGAAATACAAGGGTAACGCCAACATGCGCGCGCGTGCGCACCCTCCGTGTGGCTCAGGGCCCAGCTTCTGGTAATGCTTACCTTCCCAGCCCTTGACTCCTCACCAGCTAATAATCATCCGCCTTTTAAAAACATTTTATAAAATCAACTATTTTTCCCTTTTAAGATGACGGGAGACATCTCCCGTCACGCAGGGTGCAGCCGCACCTCCACAGATCTCCAGTATCAGCTCCTGATACTGGTAATGGCTCAAAAGGGCCACCACTTACGGGCTATTCATGCCCGTGCCACCTTTTCGATGGTTTAATCGTCATCTTGGACACATTCATGGGAGACATCTCCCGTCACGCAGAGTGCACTTGCACCTCCACAGATCTCCAGTATCAGCTCTTGATACTGGTGATGGCTCCAAAGGGCCACCACTTACCAATTCATGCCCGTGCCACCTATTGGGTGGCTTCATCTTCATCTTAAACACATTCACAAGGGAGACATCTCCCATCGTGCAGGGTGCATTCGCACCTCCACAGATCTCCAGTATCAGCTCTTGATACTGGTAATGGCTTAAAATGGCCACCACTTACGGGCTATTCATGCCCGTGCCACCTTTTGGGTGGCTTAATCTTCATCATCATCATCCTTTTAAGATAACGGGAGACATCTCCCGTCACGCAGGGTGCAGCCGCACCTCCACAGATCTCCAGTATCAGCTCTTGATACTGGTAATGGCTCAAAAGGGCCACCACTTACGGGCTATTCGTGCCCGTGCCACCTTTTGGGTGGCTTAATCTTCATCAATCAATCTTTTAAGATAAATAACAGGTGAACATAAGGAGGCGTGGTGCGCGCGAGACAGTTCACAGTTGGCCGTGAGAGCCTAGTGCCAACGTGTACCGTTATTAAACGAGTTTTAACAACATGACGCGTAGAGAGCACTGAATGGTTTTTGGTTTGCCTCTGATCAATTTTCAATTAACCGGCATCTTTAATCATCCAGAGTGTGGGTGGTTTGGAGGGTGTGACTAATATTTTTGATTCACTAGGAGTCATCCTATGATGACCTTTATGCTGGTTTTGCGTTGATGCTGAGTTCTGTTCCCTCGGGTTTGAGTCATTCTGTTGATATGCCGAACTGAGGCAGTTTCAGTCATACTGTTATCTTGTTGTTGTTATAGATTCAGCTACTCGGAACAAGTTCCAAGTAGCACGGACTATCGTGAGACCGTAACTTACCTGGCACAGGAGCGGGGCAAGTAGCACGGGGCTATGGTGAGCCCGTAGTGGACTCACCTGGCACAGGAGCAGTGCTGTGTTGCTGGTGTGGTTATCTTGTTGTTGTTGTGGCATTTATAGTTGTTTAATGGTCACGTGGTTACAATGCCAAGGCTACATTAATTAAATTGTCAGACAGTTGTATAAACGTTACCTGTTTATCAAGGCTACAAAGATTGGTTCCTGTGGCGGAAACGGGTGGGAATTAGTGGCTCTAGAAGAATGTATCACCTAATCACCAACGTCTGTACTCTCACTACCCATTGTACCTTTTTGTGTAAACTAAATAAAATGACCTGTCTTACATATTCGTGTTTAAGATCGATGCGGGAGGGCAACATAGGGTTACAGTAGGTAATGTAAAATACATACAGTACCTCAACACCCAGTAATACATTACACTATACACGTACATAAATAGATCCGATAGATGTTCTGATAATCCCATACATTGTTTGCCCTCCCCCCCCCCACAGTAAGTCCTTCTGTAACAAAAAAAAAAACCTGTCTTCCAGTAAAAAAAAAAAAAGAGCCAGTGGTGTATTGCGGTTTAATTGGGGTGTAATGCAGTGTTGAGTGGTAGCCGTGTTGCCTGGCGTGGTGGGCTGGGTACAACATAGGCTTGCCAGGGAGAGGAAATATGGTGGTGGCGTATGCTCATTTGGCGAAGGTGTGAGGGGGGCGGGGGGGGGGGGGGGGGGGGAGGGGTTAGTGGCTAGAAGCGTGCGCACATACCCCCCCCCCTGTCCCTACCCCACTCCTTCACCCCCGCACTCCCCCCTCATTCCTTCACCCACTCCCCCCATTCCTTTACCCCCCTCATTCCTTTACCCTCTCCCCCCTCATTCGTTTACCCACTCCCCCCCTCATTCCTTTACCCACTCCCCCCCTCATTCCTTTACCCACTCCCCCCCTCATTCCTTTACCCACTCCCCCCCTCATTCCTTTACCCACTCCCCCCCTCATCCCTTTACCCACTCCCCCCCTCATCCCTTTACCCACTCCCCCCCTCATCCCTTTACCCACTCCCCCCCTCATTCCTTTACCCACTCACCCCCTCATTCCTTCACCCACTCCCCCCCTCATTCCTTTACCCACTCCCCTCTCATTCCTTCACCCTCTCCCCCCCCTCATTCCTTTACCCACTCCCCCCCCTCATTCCTTTACCCACTCCCCCCTCATTCCTTCACCCTCTCCCCCCCCTCATTCCTTTACCCACTCCCCCCTCATTCCTTTACCCACTCCCCCCCCTCATTCCTTTACCCACTCCCCCCCTCATTCCTTTACCCACTCCCCCCCCCTCATTCCTTTACCCACTCCCCCCCTCATTCCTTTACCCACTCCCCCCCTCATTCCTTTACCCACTCCCCCCCTCATTCCTTTACCCACTCCCCCCCCTCATTCCTTTACCCACTCCCCCCTCATTCCTTTACCCACTCCCTCCCTTCATTCCTTTACCCACTCCCCCCCTCATTCCTTTACCCACTCCCCCCCTCATTCCTTAACCCACTCCCCCCTCATTCCTTAACCCACTCCCCCCCTCATTCCTTAACCCACTCCCCCCCTCATTCCTTAACCCACTCCCCCCCCTCATTCCTTTACCCACTCCCCCCCCCACTCCGGTATCTTAGCGTAACGCTTTTTAACATCTAGGGAAATTACAGAAAAAGGAGGAGTGGGGGGAATGCTCTAGCCTTAGGTTGCTACTGAACACATCACTAGATATTGTTGCCTTGTAATGTAGTAACCTTATACCACCTGGATGCTTGCGGGGGTTGAGCTTTGGCTCTTTGGTCCTGCCTCTCAATTGTCAGTCAACTGGTGTACAGATTCCTGAGCCTACTGGACTCTATCATATCTACATTTGAAACTGTGTATGGAGTCTGCCTCCACCACATCACTGCCTAATGCATTCCATCTTGTACACGTGCCTGCTTGCTAATGCTACTACAGATATTCTATATGTGCATGGAAGTCTGATGTGATGTGAGGTAATGGGGGGTCTGGTTGTGGGGTGGTGGTGGGGAAGTCTGGTTGTGGGGTGGTGGTGGATGAGAGCTTGATGTGGGGTGGTGGTGGGTGAGGGCTGGATGTGGGGTGGTGGTGGGTGAGAGCTGGATGTGGGGTGGTGGTGGGTGAGAGCTGGATGTGGGGGTGGGGGTGTTGTGTGGTGGTGGCCCCTCGTACAAATATTGTACAGTAGTATAGTGTACAGTTGTATTTTGTGGAGGGAGGACAGGGTTATGGTAGAAGATGTAGGATATGGTAGAGTTGTAAGACTTTGTATTATTTCCTAACCATCTGGAGCTCCACTACACATCCTGGCTCGTCTCCAGCTGCCTCAGCAATGACCTAGGTGTTGCATCATCATAGACCTCTTGATAATCTAACCACTGCCCGAGTTTCCTCGTGCACCGCAACCATGTGTCAGTCTCCGTCACAACTCACACCTGCTCACTTTTCTCTTCCCTGATCAGACTATTCATAGTAAATAGTTTTAATGCATATTTGATTAATGAGTCATTGAACTTTATGGTTCTAGCTGTTACTCATGCTTATCCTTCCCCCCTCCCTCTTCCCACTCTCAAATTAATGTTACTGTAAATGAGTGGAACTCGTGACCATAAAATGGCTATGTTTCGACAAGATGTAAGCTGGGCCATGACGTAACATGTCTAGTGCCAAGTTTTCTGCCCCTTTCCCCTCACGTTCCCCCACTTAACACCTGCCTTATCATGTTCCCCAAAGTTACCTTCACCTGTCCCCTCCCACATTCATTCTCATGATCCCTATATTCACCACCATTCTGTTTCACATCCCTACATTTGCTTTATTGTATATTGTACTATATACAGTATATTGTTTACTGTGGTAGGTGGGATGGATGGATGGATGTAGGTGTGCAGATGTTGTGTTGTATATATAAAGAGGGAGCATGACCTAGTGAATGGGTATATTTGATGCATTTGGAGATGGAAATTAGTGTTTGTACTCACCTGTATGTGGTTGCAGGGTTGAGTTTCAGCTCCTGGCACTTATTGCAGTGTGTAATTACTTAATTGCAATTAAAGGATGAGAGCTCTACTTGTGGTGTCTCATCTCCCTAAGTACTCTTCTCATATGACACTATGAAACTATTGATGGTTTTGGTGTCTATCACCTCTTCACTTAACTTGTTCTACCATCTACCATTGTTTGTAAAAGAGAACTGTAATATTGTTTTGGCATCTTTGTTTTCTTAGCTTCAATCTATGACCTCTTCTTTTTGAAGTTGCAGGTTTCAACAGTTCCTGTCAGTTCCTGTTACTATTTTATATGTGGTAATCATGTTGCCTCTTTTCCTTTCCTTTTCTTCTTGCCTTAGCATATTTAACACCTCTAACCTCTTGCTTCCTTGCCTCCCTCACTGGTAATCTTAAACTCTTCCAGTGATGCATGGTTAAATATTCCCTCTCCATAGTTCAGGAACTTTTTGCGATTACAGTACTGTAAAGACGTCCTGGAATTTCTATCCTCACACACCACCTTGTCATTTGTAGTGAACCCGTCTTCCCCTATCCTCAGTTTCATTACCTGTTCCTTGAATGTTGTTTTCCTTCTGATGTGGCTGTGCAGCAATTTGGGTTGGGTCTTTGCTTTATTTGCTCTGTCATTTGTTTTAAGTTTTTCTGCATCTCCTCTCACCTTGAGGTACTCATTCCTGGACTTCTGGTGTCTTCCTCTGCTCTCTGATGTCCTGTTATATCTATTTTTCCCATGCCCTTATACTTGCTTTGCCACCTTACATTCCTGATTAAACAATGGATTTCTCATTTGCATTTTGTTGTATTTCCTTTTGGACTGGGACAAACTTGTCTGCTGCCTCTTACACATCTGGGTGATAAAGTCAATTATGTCTTATGCAGCCTTTCCCATGAGCTGTTACCTATGGTAGTTCTATTACAGGGCTGTGCTACATACAAGACACCAAGGGGAATAGTGGATGAAGACTACCTTATATAAATTGTATGGAGATAAGACAAGTGGGTATCAGTGGAAGCTGCATGGGCAATTGAGTCCTAAAGATGCATGTATAGTCTCATGCTGTATAGATGGTCAACAAGTGGAATGTATTAAAGTTGTCAAAGCCACTTCTGTTCACTGACTTAAGACACATTATAACATAATACTTGAATGTCAAGGAATGTAATGAGTGTGCCAGGTATGAAATGTGAGAAAGGGGGGGGGGAGGGTCATGGAGCTAGGTTTCTGCCACAAACACCATTGTCAGGGCCATGTCACTCATTAGAACCACCATTCAGTGCTCATTACGCCACACTTACCATTACTCCACTGTGTTCATATCCTCTATCTTTTTCTATGTACTGTATATAAATCAAATACTTGTACAGGTATGTTTTTGCTGTCTGCCTTAATAAAACAGCAGCTTTTAAAGAACTTTTGTAGATATAGTAAATGAATATTCTAATTCTGTTGTTGCTTTCCTCTCTAGACCTCATTGTACTGTTAACTTTACTTGGATGTGCTTTTAAAATTACATGTATTACTGTTTATGCTTTTTTTATCTCATCAAGAACATAAATTTTCAGATATTTGGTACAGTATTCTTGTATTGTTCTGGTCTAAATATTTTGAAGTTAGAAATGTATCTGTCTTTATGAATACAGTCATGTTGTTTTATACTATATATATATACAATTTTCTTATTTTCATACAGGATACATGATTATATTTAATATTTATTGCCTGTTAATGTTAGTGATCAAGGCAGTTTATTAATGGAAGACTTGATGGGTGGTGTGGTGATGTCACCATGCCACGATCATCAGTTTATGTCAGACTCAACTGGCCTTCACAAAATGGTGATGCAGTGGCCATTGGTGATGCTTTACCACAGTCTCAGGATGGCCAGAAAGTGGCACTGTCACCTTCCACTGAAGAGAGAACTATTCAGCAAAGAGATGGTCACTCTAAGGAGAAACAATCTCAGAAGGGCCAGATCTTGTCTTCTGTGTGTGCTTGTATCCCTTCAGCTAGAATTATTCCCACATCTTCAGGTGTTTCATCTGTTTATGCTCCATCAGGTACCTGTGTCTCTTCCTCGAGTATTAAACTGGACGAGACTTCTCGACATAACACTGGAGCAAAGCCTAAAGTTAAGCAAGCTGTAAAAGAATGTTTATATAGTCGATCCATCCACAAAAGTCCATCTGTAGTCACTACATCTGGAAATGCCAACTTTCCAAATCATACATCTGGGGTACCATGCCTAGACACTAGCCATAGTCTTGATTCTCCTTTCTGGTCTGAAACAGAAAATAGGGGAAATGTTCAAAGACCTGGAGCCTTTTTAGTACATAGTGGATGCTCTGGAAGTAATGGTAAAGTAAATGGTGGAAGCTTTAAGACACACCAGAAGCCAAAGACGAAGCTTAAGCATAAAAATCTTAAAGGGAGAAAAATAACTCGCTCATTAAGTGCATCATGTGTAAGTGTTAGTACAAATACAGACCCAAGGGATTTTATGGAACTAGCAAAGATCTGTGGTACATTGCCAGGGTGCTTGAAAGTAAAGGAGTCCAGCAAAGCAGTAGAAGCTATTTTGGAGAAGTGTGTTTTACCATATCCTTCTAGTAGCAAAAAAGTCTCGCAGTCGGAAATAAATCTTTCATTAAAAAGTGTTGATGGGACCATTTCCACATCTGCAGAGCCCACTGACAAGAGCCTTATCTCACAAGCTGCAATTCCAGGAAACTTTGAAGTGCAACATGTACAACAGTTGCTGATTAATGAAACTGATGACAAAGTTATACAAGAATGTGATAAGGAATTAAGTGAAGTGGAACGTACTGCCAAAGGGATAGAAAATTTAAGTATTAGTGGCCAACGTGGTGCTGGTGATGGCTGTGATGATTCCAACAAGGGATACATTGAGCTAGCCACATATTTACCTAGTGAAAGCTTGCCAAGTGCTACCCATTTCAAATATGAGCAGTATGGCTGTTTAACTGAAGGAGACTCGTCTAATGGACAGTTTTACTGCTCTGCACTTCACGCACACAATGATCCAAGCATTTTGCCATCAAACCTGTGTTTCAGCAATTGTAAGAGAATAATATCCTCTGAGAATAATAGTCCTAATTTACATAATGATAAGGTATTTGCATTTGTGAGTAAGCAGGATAAATCCCCTGCAGACTGGAAAGTTAATAACAGTTGCATGATGCAGCCAACTAATGCAGCAATAGCTCTTGCTTGTGTGTCAGGTTCTCCCTCTAACTGTGAAGAAGATAAACACTCATTTGAGGAATCTTCTATTTCTCCCACTATCACATTCCAGCCTTGTAACAGTACACATAAGCATCTTGACTATCTCTACTTGCCATCCCACAGTGGTGAAAGTTGCCTAAGGCCAACTGATAATGAAAGTGAAACTTGTGTACATGTATTAACATCCAGCAATGAAGAGCAGAAGGCAGACCCTCTAGTTTGTTCAGCTCAAGAACATATGAATGAACAAGTCATTCAGCCTATGCAAAGAAAGCAATTGGAGAAAGAGTTTTCAGTAGAGACCTGTCCAGATGTTGTTCTTCAAACATTCGAAGGTGAGGGGATTTCAGGCCAGAACAAAAGTTTAAAGAAAACGGTTACATTTCTGCTGCCCCCTGAACACTGGGATTCCCTCATCTCTCTTAGGGAGAGTAACAGTAAGTTTAAGAATTACAGCATGCTTAGTATCAAGGCAGTAAATAAACTGACTTGTGACTTGCCGTTGATCTTTTGTGTATTTGTCTTGTATTTTTAATGTTTTCCTAGAATTTTCCAGTGGAATATCTGGACCAATGCAAACCCATTGCTAATTTGTGACCCCAGAACCACAGTGTGATTTAACCCTGAGTTTGATGTGTGCTTATTTGAATATTGTGATTCAAGTTTGATGGTGACATTGCACTACAGTATAGGTTACTATTGATTTTGCTTACTGTTATTAAATGATGGGCTGTATATACAGCTACTCTAGTATGTAGTAGTTGGGTGAATCAGAATAACAATTGTATTTTCAGTTTTTCGGTAAAGTGCTGTATATCAGAATTGTCTTAGACCCCGTTAACTATTGGTCAGTTCTCAACCTCCTCTTGATAATCTGATTACTGTACCATAATAATAAACTTTACAATAATATTTTGTTATGACAATACTGTACCTCTCATTATTCTCTTGGTAGAGTTGCAGGAAAAGCTTTATTTTCCATTAGACCAGTATAATTATTAATTTTCTTTAAGGCTATTGATTGTGTGTGTTGCGTTTTGAACTCGGAAACACTGAAAGGTGGGGGGGGGGGGGGGGGGGAAATTCATGGGAATTTTTATAAGTACTGTAATTCTACATGTTTATTAGCAATGGAGGAATTTAGTGGCTTCTGGCCAATGAATTTATGTTCTTAAAATTGTATGAATAGCCACTTGTTGTTATACAGTATCTCAATATTGGTGATACTGTACATATGGGAAATTATGCATTAAAGTTATATGAACCAATACTGACATCTTTAACTTGCCTAGAAGAGCTCTTTAGTATTGTACTGTGGTGTAATCATGATTGCTCTACTAATACTGTACCTACCTCTTTTAACATCTTACTCTTATCATGTTTTTTTTTTCAGTGCATTAAAAGTACAGTACTGAATTTTATCTTGTCAATTTGTTAATTGTATATTGAAAGTTTATTTAATTTGTAAAAAGTAATTCAAAAGATAATGAAAATCCTTTCTGTTAGTAATAACCTTCAAATTAAAAATGAATAAATAAATACTGTATATGGAAAAAATCACTTTGAAAAATAAATTATTATTGTTCAAAGTTTTTTTTCTACAGACAGTACTTGGATCAGTGTTTCTCTTAGGAAGGAACGTAACTAACACAATTTCCACCACGTATTTACATATTGTGTATCACGTATTGTGTATTAAATAAGAAATTAAATACTACCAGCATATAGGAATTAATTTTATATGAAGATTAAATAAAACCTATTTAAATATATATATATATATATATATATATATATATATATATATATATATATATATATATATATATATATATATATATATATATATATATATATATATATAAAATTAAAAATAAATATAATTCAGTGTGTTATATATTTATTGAAAGCTTGAATTCTATAATTTTCCAAAAGTTTTCTTTTTTCTTTTCATCTGATTTAAATTTTGCATTTCTGCCAGTTTTCATGTTCTTACAGTTAGTGGCTATCCTCAAAGTGGCTATGCTGAACTAGATGGCACGCTGCTCCCTCCCAATGGCGAGGACCCTTATCGGAACACTCCGTCACCTGGAATGCAAGGAATCCCACAAGACAGATACGGTTAGTGACCTATCTCTTAATTCCCTGTACTTCGTATTGACAAAACTTATGTAATGAATGTTTTTTTTTTTGACAAGTGACTTTATTGGAAGATGTATAGCAGTTTGTATTGTGCATGATATAACTTAGTAATACTGTACTGTACTGTAATCGGAATTTCTTTTATCAACATTTACACTGATTTTGGATTTCATTCACTTATTACATAGTCATAGAACATGATAAAATCTTCCATCTTTTTGAATAAGAAAATTTACCACACGTTTTTCTATAAAGTGACTTGGTTTTGGAATCGAGTCACCTTTTTAATTAAGTGATAGAATGTATATTTAGTACTTTTTAAGGTTACCTTTCAAGTTCCTTTTTCAATTATGTAGTTTACAATATTTATAATGCTCTCTTAAATAATGCAAATGGAAAAACTGTTGTAAAAGTTTTATTGTTTGGACCTGATAGTTTCTTGAAGACTAGCTTTCGTAGAACGTGTCACATGGGATATTACGGTACCTCTGGTAAAGCTTCATGTCATTAGTTTTCAGTATTATCTAAGCTAATATATTAAAGCATCACTTGTTGTGCACTATCGAACCACAGCCCACTTATTAATTCTGGGTAATGCAAGGATTTAAAGCTTGCTTCAACTTTTGGGAAATTCTTATCATGCATTTATTTTTCCTATTTGTAATACCATAAATATAAATTCATCTTCTTAATGCTAGCTGATGACCCTCAACTTATGGGTAAGTATTAAATACTGAGACCGCCAGATATCTTAACTGTAATTATTTATTTATTTATACAGTACTGTTTGCATGAAGAACTTCCAATATGGCTTTCTTACATCAGCTCTGTTAGCCGAGCTGCTGCAATGGTAACTGTGTTTCTTGTCTCATCTGTCGGCTTTTGCTTCCTACCAGAGTTCAGTTATTATACGCAAGAAGCTGGTGCTAATTTGTGTTGCTGTTTAAGTTGTGACTTGAAGATCTGTGGCTTTATTTACTTCTTTCTCATTTTTAAATTTGAATTGCTTTTGTTAAGCACTGAAAATATTCCTTGTTATTTTGTAATTAAATGAGCCATTGTGTTATATCTGATATTGCTTGTGAATCCATATTAATTTATAGTAATTAATGAAAGTCTACAGCTTTGTTTTAGCATCAAAAACATTTATATTCAATTGTACAAGTACAGTACTGTACCTACATTTCTTGTTTTGTGAATGTGTTCTGTGTTAAGTGTTTAAATTCTCTTTTGTATATAATCCAAATGAAAATTGAAAGGGAAATTACAATTTGATCTTTAGATGTCAGTAAGTTTAAATCTTTTCTCCCGAGTTTTTTTTATTTGATTTCATTCCAGAGACTACCTAAATATAATTGGAGTGAAAGAATGATAAGTGTAGTGAAGACTAATGGAAAAAGTTCTTCTGGTTAGACTTTTGTTAGACTTTTCAAAAGTTAGACTTTTGCTGGAAATTGTGCCAAGGTGGGGTTGTTACATTTTAAATATTTTATTTTATTAAAGAAACGAGCTGGAAAAATAAAATGATACAAAATATGAATGTTGGTTTTAGATATGCATCAAATACGAAATATTAATGTAATTAACAGCTCACCAGTCATATTTTTTACCCGAGAAAGTATTAGCAGCACTACTGTATATTAACTAATAACTAAAGGTGAAGATACCAAAAGTATTGGTAATTTGAATGTATCATTCTGCTTGAAATGCCTTACAGAGGGAAAAGAATGTTGTATAAATGTTTTACTGAACATACAAAATGTTTTAGTAAACATATTAAATGTTTTACTAAACATTTAATAACAGAATAATCCTAAACTATAAACACTTAAGATGTCGATATACGTACATCATATACAGTACTATGTATATTGTTTGCTACGTTCAAATTAGAATTGACCATTTGGGGCTTCTTAATTCATACCATTTGGGGCTTCTTAATTCATATTACAGTATTACATTCAACGGCATAACAGGTGTATGCAAATGTGTTTTATTCCTTTACATCATTTTCTTCGGTCTGAATGATAAACCATCACCATGTCACTCTTCAAGTTCCTGTCTATAATGCATGCCCACATCACCTCCACACACTATTGCCTATAGCACGTACGTTAAATGTTATCAACAGTAAATGATGATACAAAGTACTCGGTTGACACATTTATGAGCATGGATACTGCTAATATATTTTGTCCTTTTACTTAGTATAAAAATTATTATTATTATTCAATAACTGTTTGGCACCTTTTTGTCTTGAATTAAAGTATACTGTAGATTGATTTTTATGACTATTTTGACAATTTATAATTCCTTAAGACCCTGTATCTTCTTGCTGCACATTTCCTTGAGACTCTGTATCTTCTTGCCGCACATTTCCTTGAGACTCTATATCTTCTTGCCGCACATTTCCTTGAGAGACTGTATCTTCTTGCCGCACATTTCCTTAAGACCCTGTATCTTCTTGCCACACATTTCCTTGAGACTCTGTATCTTCTTGCCGCACATTTCCTTGAGACTCTGTATCTTCTTGCCGCACATTTCCTTGAGACTGTATCTTCTTGACGCACATTTCCTTGAGACTCTGTATCTTCTTGCCGCACATTTCCTTGAGACTCGGTATCTTCTTGCCGCACATTTCCTTGAGACTCTGTATCTTCTTGCCGCACATTTCCTTGAGACTCTGTATCTTCTTGCCGCACATTTCCTTGAGACTCTGTATCTTCTTGCCGCACATTTCCTTGAGACTCTGTATCTTCTTGCCGCACATTTCCTTGAATGGGTGGCCATATCTGGAATCTTTATCAAATATTTGCCAGCCTTGCAGAATTAATAGCTTGGCAGGAGTTCCTGAATCATTTAACTAAGAATTTACCTATTGGTTTGGCCCATAACATTAGTGGAAGTAATTATTTGTTAGCTCTGAAAATGTTGAGGAAAATTTGTAAGATTACCCAGCATGCAATCATTATTGAGACGTCACAATTGTTAAGTTGAAAATGGCTGTTTAATACATGATTTTATAAACTTTTGTTTGTTAAACTGTTAAGAAAAAAAGCCACATTGAAAAGCAGATGATGTTAAAAAAGAAAAGTATACAGTAGTGCTTTTATGCTTAATATTAATGTGAATAGTGATTTTTGTTTGGTTATAAATGTGAGAAGACTGAGGGCAATATTAGTAGATGAGGTGTGCTTTTTGCTAAGCATAGCAGTCTATGCTGAAGTATAGCATAGATTGGAAATAATTAAATATACAATTTGCAGTATGTGGCAGCTTACATTATTCCTAACCAGACTTCATACAAAAATTGAGGCAAGCTTACCCCCAAAAAAAGATATTGAATACATTTACTGCAGCATTAGAGAAACTGACATAAGATGGTAAAATAGGAAGATAGATTGCATTTAAAACACGTCAGTATACCGTACTATTTATGGGTGTAAGTAGCTATAAAGGCTCTTAGTTAAGCCTGATTAGTGACAAGAGTATGGAGGTTCTTTTCTATCACTCATGGTACTGTAGTTCATAATTTACCTCAGTATTTATTAACAAAGGAAACTGTATGGGATTTTAATAGATAAAGCAGAATTAATTTATTTACATTAGTGACTATTTATATACAAAGATGAAATACTAGTACATTTATGGATTTTTTTTTTCCTCCACAATGAATGGGCCAAATACAGTAGCACACAATTTTATGATAAACATCCACTGCTACAAATATTACAAGGAAGCTTCTCTAATACTTTCCCCACTGTCCTGTCATTTATTTTTATGCCAAATGATCCCAGGAACTTTAGCTAACTATATGACAGCATTGCTTGTGTTCTCTGCACATTGGAATTTATTTACAATGTGTGTGGTTTTGTTTTAATTTGCTACACTAATTTTGATTTTACATTGTTTTGTTTATTTTATTTGAATTTGCTATATATTACTAGTACAGTATTGCATTTAATGTATTGATTTTGTTTTTTATATTTTAGATACTTTTTTAGAATGCATTTCATTTAGCTTAGGTTGTCCATAAATAATTTTCACTATCCCAGTATATTGGCTTGAGTATTTAGTTTTTGTACGTAGACTGTGTATGCGTTTATGTTGTGGCATGATGTGTTTGTGTTTGTTTGTACTGTAGATGGCGGACTTGAAGGTGATGTCCATGTTGGGGATTACCCCGAGGATAGCAGGTATCCCGGAACTGAGAGTGGCATGGTTTATCCACCCGATAGTGTGGTGTATGGGAGGCTGCTGGGTGCTCCCCGCTCACCCTATACCATAAATGGAGGGGTGAGGGCAAGTGCCGAGCCTCTCTTACCTTCCCCTGCTATGTATGAGGAACAGCCGCCTCACATACAGCACACTGCACCCTCCCCACACATCTCGCCGCCAACTCCCTCTTTGCCACCTCCGCCAATCCAAAATCACGACAACTATGCACATCCCAACCTGCTACGCTCTCCTTCTGCTGACAGCAGTGCTCCCAGAGGTGTGGCATTGCTTGGCTTTTGTAAAATGCAGTGGTTATGATACCGCTTATTGTTTTGTATTTTTACATTAAATCTTTATCTAAAAGCACATGTATTTTCAGTTGGACAAACTGTGATCTTTAATGATATCTTAATGTTTTTGTTTAATAAAGTAATATGTACAAGGTTTTAAGAATAAAATGTATGAAGAACTAGTAAAGCTGTTAGAAGTAATTGATGGGAAGTTTATCTCATAGATTGAAATCAAATAGTTTTGAGCTAAGAGGTTTATAATACTGCAGTATCTGCTTGGAGTTGATATGCAGTATTGTACTTGTTTATCTTCATGCCCCAAAAGAAGGTCTCTAGCTTCAGACCAAAAGTATTTACATGTATTCTTTTTTAATACAGGTTTTTCTACTCCTATATGCTTCTCTGATGAAACATGTCTTGAACTTAAATTGAATGACTTGAGAAATATCTTAAGGTAATAATGCTGTTATGTATATAATTCTTATGTAATTCTCATTATTTTAACCAGATCATGTAACCCAGATTTATGGAAAGTGTTACGCTGTTAATAGCTTGCCAGACTCGTGTCGTTCACTGAGGTGCCCTGTGTGTTTCTGGAAAAATCACTCGCTGCTCACACCACTGATTTTCTCCTCCTCTTTCAGAAGTGGTGTTTCTTATTTGATGTAAAGCTCGTCTTTAGTTTCTAATTGTAATTGCCTCTTCCCTGGTGCTGAAGGTG
>NC_091242.1:62500-65000 GCF_040958095.1 Procambarus clarkii | reverse complement strand
GTGGAGGTGGTGGAGCAACAAGGTGGAGCACCTGGGTGGAGGTGGTGGAGCAACAAGGTGGAGCAACTCCGCTCGTTATTCTACACCAATTCCAGTTGTCACCACTCACCGTGACAGTGTCAGATGCCCGCCCGTCTTACCAATGCTCTGAAATTTATTGCTGTCTGCCTCTCAAGTTTATATCGCCTCCTGTGTGGAACTGTGTTAAAGGCTCTTTGACGGTCCAGAAATACACACACACCCTCCACTACGGGCTCACCATAGCCCGTGCTACTTGCAACTTTTGTTCCGAGGAGTTGAACCTAAAACAACAACAAATTAAATACGTCTTTGGGGTCGGCCGCTGGATGGAATGTACATGGCCTGATGTCGGGATGCTAGAAGGGCCAGAGCGTCTTAAGACCAACTAGAGTGAAGTAACGCACATTAGAGAGACTTAACTTAATCTTGAATACGTCACCTTCCCTGGAAACACAAACCGAAACTGTCTCTATTTTCCGCTTGTTACAACTTGTAATAAAGTTGTTACATCTTGGCTTAACGTGTTTATGACGTATTAGAACGTTGTTACAACTTGCTATATTGGTTGTTATAACTGGTTAGGTGTTAAAACGTGTTCGAACGTTGTAGCAACGTCGTAGTTTCGGTGTGTGTTTGGCGGGAATTATATATCTGTATAATGTGAATACTTGAAAATGTATTACCTATAGGGGAATGTACGGTGATAATTCTGAAAGTAGCTCAAGGTTTTTTTTACCTCAGATACACTATAAACAAATTTATGGGATCTCTGAGGTGGGGCTATCTTGAGGTTATCTTGAGATGATTTCGGGGCTTTTAGTGTCCCCGCGGCCCGGTCCTCGACCAGGCCTCCACCTCCAGGAAGCAGCCCGTGACAGTTGACTAACACCCAGGTACCTATTTTACTGCTAGGTAACAGGGGCATAGGGTGAAAGAAACTCTGCCCACTGTTTCTCGCCGGCGCCTGGGATCGAACCCAGGACCACAGGATCACAAGACCAGCGTGCTGTCCGCTCGGCCGACCGGCTCCCGGGGCGCGGGAAATTACACAATGCTTGGGAACTCCTTCGACTGTCAGGTAATTGTGGTGCAAGTATTGAATGTTATAATATTCGAATGACTTGACTGTGGCAGCTGTCAGGTCAGACACTACTCTGCTTAACTCACTGACAAATTTACTCTCACTTTTGCTGAAGACATTTGCACCATGGGGACAGTACGGTACAGTGCTGTACCACCACCATGGGGACAGTACGGTACAGTGCTATACCACCACCATGGGCACAGGAAGGTACAGTGCTGTACCACCACCATGGGCACAGTGCAATACAGTGCTGTACCACCACCATGGGCACAGTACAATACAGTGCTGTACCACCACCATGGGCACAGTACGGTACAGTGCTCCACCACCACCATGGGCACAGTACGGTACAGTGCTGTACCACCACCATGGGCACAGTAAGGTACAGTGCTGTACCACCACCATGGGGACAGTACGGTACAGTGCTGTACCACCACCATGGGCACAGTAAGGTACAGTGCTGTACCACCACCATGGGCACAGTGCAATACAGTGCTGTACCACCACCATGGGCACAGTACAATACAGTGCTGTACCACCACCATGGGCACAGTACGGTACAGTGCTCCACCACCACCATGGGCACAGTACGGTACAGTGCTCCACCGCCACCATGGGCACAGTACGGTACAGTGCTGTACCACCACCATGGGCACAGTAAGGTACAGTGCTGTACCACCACCATGGGCACAGTACGGAACAGTGCTCCACCACCACCATGGGCACAGTACGGTACAGTGCTCTACCACCACCATGGGCACAGTACGGTACAATGCCCACACCACCACCATGGGCACAGTACGGTACAATGCCCACACCACCACCATGGGCACAGTACGGTACAGTGCTGTACCACCACCATGGTCACAGTACCCTACAGTGCCGACACCACCACCAAATGTACTCCACACCGAAGAAGGATACAAACTTCACTCTCTAGTTTCGAGAAAGGAGTCGTAGATAAAAAGAGCTTAATACCAGGAACGAAATAACCTCAATAGCCGAGGGCAGTAGTGGTCAAGTTCGCAACTCTCGTGCATCACACTGTTGCTGTTCCTTAACCATTAATATAAAGGTCAGGGAAATTCCATCGTCTTGTTCAACACGGCTTCCCAGCTCCTTTGGTAACTTATGATGCCATTATCAAGGCTCACAACCTGAGGGAAATGGTGCACGACAATAGTGTAACTGGCTCTTGTACCGTGACCTTCACGGTGGCTCCTGTACCGTGGTAACCTTAGTTCACAGTGGCACTTGTACCGTGCTGACCTTACCTCACAGTGGCTCTTGTACCGTGGTGACCTTAGTTCACAGTGGCTCTTGTACTGTGCTGACCTTACCTCACAGTGGCTCTTGTACCGTGCTGACCTTACCTCACAGTGGCTCTTGTACCGT
>NC_091242.1:42500-55000 GCF_040958095.1 Procambarus clarkii | reverse complement strand
CTCTCTCTCTCTCTCTCTCTCTCTCACAGTTTCCGTACACAGTTTCAAGAGTATATATGATAGAGCCCAATAGGCTCAGAAACCTGTATATCAGTTCATTGACAGTTAAGAGCCGGGACCAAAGAGCCAGAGCTCAGCCCCTGCAAGCACAACTAGGTGAGTACACACACACACACACACACACACACACACACACACACACACACACACACACACACACACACACACACACACACACACACACACACGACTAGCGAGTAAATACACACGAGGGTCTAGATTTACTTGTCTTGTTCAGTGACAAGCACCTGTCTAAATCCCAAGGATATTTTGGTGGAGCCAGTGTGGTGGAGCCCCCAGTGTGGTGGAGCCCCCAGTGTGGTGGAGCCCCCAGTGTGGTGGTGGAGCCAGTGTGGTGGTGGAGCCAGTGTGGTGGAGCCAGTGTGGTGGTGGAGCCAGTGTGGTGGAGCCAGTGTGGTGGTGGAGCCAGTGTGGTGGAGCCAGTGTGGTGGTGGAGCGAGTGTGGTGGAGCCAGTGTGGTGGAGCCCCCAGTGTGGTCGAGCCAGTGTGGTGGAGCCCCCAGTGTGGTGGAGCCCCCAGTGTGATGGAGCCAGTGTGGTGGAGCCCCCAGTGTGGTGGAGGAGGGTTCAGCACCAGAATGTGTGGGTTAGCTTGCCCGGGAGTACACACGAGGCTTTAAGCACCTGTAGCATTACATCTACACAAGAGGCGGTGAACCTTCACTATGTCAGAGCCACAGTCAACTTACCTCTCCTCCCCTAACACACACTCCAAGATTTTCTTTCTGGATACACTGCAAATTTTCTATTAAAATCTAATTAATGTATACAATTTAACAAACAATAAAGACAATTCAAATATATTAACTTCAATTACCTTTTTTTCCCCCTCGTGATACATCAACTTTCTGAGACTGGAAAGCAAGGTGGCCCGGTCCTCGACCAGGCCTCCACCCCCCAGGAAGCAGCCCGTGACAGCTGACTAACACCCAGGTACCTATTTTACTGCTAGGTAACAGGGGCATAGGGTGAAAGAAACTCTGCCCATTTGTTTCTGCCTCGTGCGGGAATCGAACCCGCGCCACAGAATTACGAGTCCTGCGCGCTATCCACCAGGCTACGAGGGTAGTTCTCAAATGATTCATATAAATCTCCCCCTTTGTTAATTACCCTTTCTAGTTGGGTAATATCTTGAGGTTATCTTGAGATGATTTCGGGGCTTTTTAGTGTCCCCGCGGCCCGGTCCTCGACCAGGCCTCCACCCCCAGGAAGCAGCCCGTGACAGCTGACTAACACCCAGGTACCTATTTTACTGCTAGGTAACAGGGGGCATAGGATGAAAGAAACTCTGCCTATTGTTTCTCGCCGGCGCCTGGGATCGAATCCAAGACCACAGGATCACAAGTCCCGCGTGCTGTCCGCTCGGCCGACCGGTTCCCAATAATACGACCAGGTAATACGAAATGTAGCTCGTTTATTCAAAATCTGGACGTCTGGGAAGAGTGCAGGTTCCCTACTCCTCGTGCATGTTACATAGAATGCTTGGGCGTGTCGTGTCAAGTTGTAGACCTCTGTATGTTAGTCAATCTCCTCTTTACTTCCATCTTCATTCCATTCTTCACGCCCTATTCGTGTTCCTCTCATGTTTATTTGTTATCTCATAACTGACCCCTGCAGTTCCCCTCATAACTGACCGCGTAAAATAACAATGCGTCATATTATCACACTTTACCAAGTATGCATTACAATGTGTTATAATTTTAATACAATGTATCACTTTTCGCATTATACCGAGCTGAACATACTGTGCCATGACTTGTACCGCGCTATGCCTTGTGTGTGTGTGTGCGTGTGTGTGTGCGTGTGTGTGTGTGTGTGTGTGTGTGTGTGTGTGTGTGTGTGTGTGTGTGTGTGTGTGTGTGTGTGTGTGTGTGTGTGTGTGTGTGTGTGTGTCACCCCCCCCCCACACACACGGGAGGTTGGTGACGGGGTCACATCAGCAGCACATCCAGTGTGAAAAGTGTGCACCAAAATGTGTTCAGGAGCAAGGCTAGATGACGGGAGATGATAACCACAGAATAAGCGGTTAGCAGGCCTAACAAACAGCTGTCGACAGCTGACGTGCACACAGTCTTACGTAACAACGCTGGCTTGCTGCTATGAATTATTGCCTTAAATGTGGACACGTTGGCTGAAACTCCGTACGGTGTCAGAGATGAAGGAACTGGTGTTATCGTGTCCAATCTTTAGTCCTCTCTACTGCTCCACTACCTTCTCCAGCATGATATCATCATCCCAGCCCATGAGAATGGGGTAATAGTACTGGGTACTAATAGTAAATTGGATAATAGTAATGAAACTTAGTGTGGATAGGAGACGGGGAGGGGAATACCTTTATGCCTCTCTCGTGTGATCCAACACTTTCAAGTTTTGTTACATATCTGCGAACTGTGAGTTGTGAATCGTGCTGATCTTAAGGGTCAGCTGCTCCGAGATGTTGACGTCAACTCTGACGGGTACAAGAGGTGACTGGGGGGTTGGGGGGGGGGGGGACATTCGGAGGAGCACAAGAGCTCTGGGACAACACAAGAGCTCTGGGACAACACAAGAGCTCTGGGACAACACAAGAGCTCTGGGACAACACAATAGCTCTGGGACAACACAAGAGCTCTGGGACAACACAAGAGCTCTGGGACAACACAAGAGCTCTGGGACAACACAAGAGCTCTGGGACAACACAAGAGCTCTGGGACAACACAAGATCTCTGGGACAAGCGCGCTCTTGTAGCACACACCTCTAAACTCCTTGGCCTGTATCTTTAATTCCCGGAGGTAAAACAGGTTGGTAAGGCCATAAAGTGGTAATAAAACAAACAGCCCGGCGGAGCAGGATGAAATTATATGCGAAGTTGGTGATCTATTTCTCTGCTGACTCTCCACACACACACACACACACACACACAACTAGGTGAGTACACACACACACACACACACACACAACTAGGTGAGTACACACACACACACACACACACACACACACACAACTAGGTGAGTACACACACACACACACACACACACAACTAGGTGAGTACACACACACACACACACACACACAATTAGGTGAGTACACACACACACACAACTAGGTGAGTACACACACACACACACACACACAACTAGGTGAGTACACACACACACACACACACACACAACTAGGTGAGTACACACACACACACACACACACAACTAGGTGAGTACACACACACACACACACACACACACACACACACACACACACACACACACACACACACACACACACACACACACACACGCACGCACACACACACACACACATGCAGGTTACCGTCCTCATGGTCTGTGGTTCCAGGCTCCTGTCATATATATATATATATATATATATATATATATATATATATATATATATATATATATAAAATGAAAAAATTGTGACATAATGATGATAATTAACAATAATAAATGTGAATAAAAACGAATGCATAATTTAGAGCGAGGTGAAAGTCGACCATTTAATGTCTGAAGACATCTACCTGGAAAATAAATCCCAAAACACACAGTGAAAATAGCAAGAGGGTTGAGCAGAGAGCAGCGGGCGCTTATCACCCTCGTCTTGTGATACACAGTGTAATACACAAGAGTAATATGGCCCAAACATACCATTATGATCCATAAACAACCAAGGTGTTTACACACACACACACACACACACACACACACACACACACACACACACACACACTGGGATTCATTGTGAGTATGAACACGGGAATGAATAATGTAGGATAGAAGCTCCTCATACCGGCGGGTCTGAAGTGTCTAATGACTGGACATTCAATAATGTAGTAAGGTTATAGCCTAGTTCTTGTCCACAGTTCACACCTGGCATGCTCCCTCACCTGCCACAGGTAACATGCTCCCTCACCTGCCACAGGTAACATGCTCCCTCACCTGCCACAGGTAACATGCTCCCACACCTGCCACAGGTAACATGCTCCCTCACCTGCCACAGGTAACATGCTCCCTCACCTGCCACAGGTAACATGCTCCCTCACCTGCCACAGGTAACATGCCCCCTCACCTGCCACAGGTAACATGCCCCCTCACCTGCCACAGGTAACGGTAGCCAACCCTAATCCAGCCAAGATCTGTGTCCCATTGTCCTCTACATGTTTAGTGCTGCCCATATACATAGGTACCTCAGGGTGATGCAGGGGGCGGCGGAGAGCGAGGAGGTCGAGGACGAGGAGGAGGACGAGGAGAAGCAGCAGGAGGATGAGGAGAGCAAGAAGAAGCAGCAGTAATGACGAGGCAAGACTGCCCTACCCCAGCGGTGTTGCACAAGCATGGTAAGTCGGGGCCTTCATTTGCCTGTGTCAACCCGCCTTCAAGGAACACTCACACAACCCGGGTACGAATTCCTCAATTATATGAGGAGAAAAAAGTCGTTTGTAAGTCAAAATATGGAGAGAGTGGGGAAGGAGAGGCTGGACCAATAACACGCTGCCTCTTCTCCGGTACTCATACAAGAGTTTTTCAATACCAAGTGGATCCTTAGGCAGGTGGACCCCCTGGCCAGCAGTGAGTGGACCCCTGGCCAGCAGAGAGTGGACCCCTGGCCAGCAGAGAGTGGACCCCTGGCCAGCAGTGAGTGGACCCCTGGCCAGCAGTGACTGGACCCCTGGCCAGCAGTGAGTGGACCCCCTGGCCAGCAGTGAGTGGACCCCTGGCCAGCAGTGAGTGGACCCCCTGGCCAGCAGTGAGTGGACCCCCTGGCCAGCAGTGAGTGGACCCCTGGCCAGCAGTGAGTGGACCCCTGGCCAGCAGTGAGTGAACCCCTGGCCAGCAGTGACTGGACCCCTGGCCAGCAGTGAGGGACCCCCTGGCCAGCAGTGAGTGGACCCCTGGCCAGCAGTGAGTGGACCCCTGGCCAGCAGTGACTGGACCCCTGGCCAGCAGTGAGGGGACCCCTGGCCAGCAGTGACTGGACCCCTGGCCAGCAGTGACTGGACCCCTGGCCAGCAGTGAGGGGACCCCTGGCCAGCAGTGAGTGGACCCCTGGCCAGCAGTGAGTGGACCCCTGGCCAGCAGTGACTGGACCCCTGGCCAGCAGTGAGGGGACCCCTGGCCAGCAGTGAGGGACCCCCTGGCCAGCAGTGAGGGGACCCCTGGCCAGCAGTGACTGGACCCCTGGCCAGCAGTAAGTGACCCCTGGCCAGCAGTGAGGGGACCCCTGGCCAGCAGTGAGGGGACCCCTGGCCAGCAGTGAGGGGACCCCTGGCCAGCAGTAAGTGACCCCTGGCCAGCAGTGAGGGGACCCCTGGCCAGCAGTGAATGTCCCCCCTGGCCAGCAGTGAGTGTCCCCCCTGGCCAACAGTAAGTGATCCCTGGCCAGCAGTGAGGGGACCCCTGGCCAGCAGTGAGTGGACCCCTGGCCAGCAGTGACTGGACCCCTGGCCAGCAGTGAGGGACCCCCTGGCCAGCAGTGAGGGGACCCCTGGCCAGCAGTGACTGGACCCCTGGCCAGCAGTAAGTGACCCCTGGCCAGCAGTGAGGGGACCCCTGGCCAGCAGTGAGTGGACCCCTGGCCAGCAGTGAGTGGACCCCTGGCCAGCAGTGAGGGGACCCCTGGCCAGCAGTGAGGGGACCCCTGGCCAGCAGTGAGTGACCCCTGGCCAGCAGTGAGTGACCCCTGGCCAGCAGTAAGTGACCCCTGACCAGCAGTGAATGTCCCCCCTGACCAGCAGTGAGTGGACCCCCTGACCAGCAGTGAATGTCCCCCCTGGCCAACAGTGAATGTCCCCCCTGGCCAGCAGCGAGAGTATGAAGCATGGATGTGGAAGGGATGCAAGAGCGCCCTGGGGACCATGCTGATGGCCCGGTGCGTCCAATGGTGACCTCAACATTCCTACCCCCCGGAGCAACCTGTTCCAGACATCCTAGCTAATTTTTGGTATTCGCCACAAGAAGCGAAGATTCAACGGGACATACACGGGGCATCCCGTGGCCGGATTCCAGCATTCCAGCCTCCATCTCCCTGGCAACTGGTGATTGCCGAGAGTCTCAGGGTAGCAGTGTTGCTCTTTTGGCTATCATTTTCCCCATGACTCGAGATAACCAATTACAAAATCTCTCTCTCCACCACTTACGAGAAGTTTGTGAGTAAGAATGATTGGAGATGAGGAACAGCTGAGCATGTGTCATGTGTGATTGGCTTACCAGAACTGGTGATAGAAATATTAATAAAACTAAAAAATACATTGTTAGCTGAGGACACTTCCCTGTGGCACCCTGTCTATAAGCCTTTGTTGTGCTACAGTATATTTAATTATTATTGGGTTATTTACACTCTGGAGAGTAAAACAGACTGGAGATCAAGACACAGACAGTCTGGAGCTAGAGAGGGACTATAGAGACTTTCCAGGCAGGAACCGTGGCCCTGTCTGGGACACAGGGCCACGGAGGGGCCACGGAGGGCTATGGAGACATAGATGGCCAGGGGGACACACTGGCGGAGGTGGGAACTTAGCGCTCACCTTTAATGGTTGTCAGGTGTAGTGTACTTTGTGACTCACTTCCTAACTGCTACCCCGGGCCATCCTCCTCTCTCAACTCACTCCATCCTCCTCTCTCAACCCAATCCATCTTCTTTACACAATTCAACCCATCCTTCAACAGAAACTCCATCCTTTCGGCAATCACTCTGACTATGGTAGTTAGCAAACTCAAGGAAACAATTCAAGACCAAAGAGCCGAAGTTCAAACCACGCAAACACAATTAAGTGAGAGCATCATACTACAATATTTGAAGAACTACCATTTAGTCTCTCAAAAGAGTCCCTGCACGATATAGTTCGTCTACTATCTTCGCACTTCGATGGGGTTTTGGGAGTTCTTGGCCCCGGGCCAGACTTGACTTGTGAGAGCTTTGTCCAACAGGCTGTTGCTTGGAGCGGCCCGCAGGCCCACATATCCAGCACAGCCCGGTTGGTCCGGCACTCCTTGAAGAAAACAGTCCAGTTTTATCTTGAAGATGTCCACGGTTGTTCCGGCAATATTTCTTATGCTTGCTGGGAGGACGTTGAACAACCGCGGACCTCTGATGTTTATACAGTGTTCTCTGATTGTGCCTATGGCACCTCTGCTCTTCACTGGTTCTATTCTGCATTTTCTTCAATGTCGATCACTCCAGTATGTTGTTATTTTACTGTGTAGATTTGGTACTTGGCCCTCCAGTATCTTCCACGTGTATATTATTTGATATCTCTCTCGTCTTCTTTCTAGTGAGTACATTTGGAGGGCTTTGAGACGATCCCAATAATTTAGGTGCTTTATTGCGTCTATGCGTGCCGTATATGTTCTCTGTAATCCCCCTATTTCAGCAATCTCTCCTGCTCTGAAGGGGGAAATGAGTACTGAGCAGTATTCAAGACGGGACAACACAAGTGACTTGAAGAGTACAACCATTGTGATTGGATCCCTGGATTTGAAAGTTCTCGTAATCCATCCTATAATTTTTCCTGGCTGACGAAATCATTTTTGCTTACTATGGGCAAATTTGACTGTGTTTTGTACCCTATATTATGTGTAAAGTCCTCATTTTTACAGTACTTGAATATCTGGAATTTATCACTGTTAAAAATCATGTTATTGTCTGCTGCCCAGTCAAAAACTTTGTTAATATCTGCTTGTAGTTTTTCAATGTCTTCAGCAGAGGTAATTTTCATGCTGATTTTTGTGTCATCTGCAAAGGATGACACCAAGCTGTGACTTGTATTTTTGTCTATATCTGATATGAGAATAAGGAACAGCAGTGGTGCAAATACTGTACCTTGAGGCACAAAGCTTTTAACTGCTCTGTTAATCTTACTGGCGTAGAGATGCAACCTCTCCTCTTAAAAATAACGTCGCTTTTGGCCGTTTGCCCGTATGGCCGAAAGTGGACGTAATTTGAAAATGAAAAAAAAATGAAAATAAATTTGGGATTTTTTTTCGACAACAGTTAGTTAAGGGTCCTCTGGTAGGTTAGGTCGGCAGAAAATTCTCATAAAGTTTCAAAACGTTATGAAAAACGTTAATTGAAAGTTTCCTCTCCTAACCTTTCCGAGTAAGCCGGACGACTCAAACAGAAAACGGGACAGTACGTCACTTTTGTGAGCCGATTTCATTTCAAATTACGTCCACTTTTGGCCATAGCCGCGCATACGAGCAAAAAGCGACGTTATTTTTTAAGAGGACGGGTTGAGAGATGAACAATTTGTACTGCTCAGCCTGACGCGATCACAGCCAGGTGTGTGAACAACACCATTCTCACAGCCAGGTGTATGACCCCCACAACATTCACAGCCAGGTGTATGACCCCCACAACATTCACAGCCAGGTGTATGACCCCCACCACCACTCACAGCCAGGTGTATGACCCCACCACCACCCACAGCCAGGTGTATGACCCCCACAACATTCACAGCCAGGTGTATGACCCCCACCACCACTCACAGCCAGGTGTATGGCCCCCACCACCACTCACAGCCAGGTGTGTGAACAACACCATTCTCACAGCCAGGTGTATGACCCCCACAACATTCACAGCCAGGTGTATGACCCCCACCACCACTCACAGCCAGGTGTATGACCCCACCACCACCCACAGCCAGGTGTATGACCCCCACAACATTCACAGCCAGGTGTATGACCCCCACCACCACTCACAGCCAGGTGTATGACCCCCACCACCACTCACAGCCAGGTGTGTGAACAACACCATTCTCACAGCCAGGTGTATGACCCCCACAACATTCACAGCCAGGTGTATGACCCCCACCACCACTCACAGCCAGGTGTATGACCCCACCACCACCCACAGCCAGGTGTATGACCCCCACAACATTCACAGCCAGGTGTATGACCCCACCACCACCCACAGCCAGGTGTATGACCCCACCACCACCCACAGCCAGGTGTATGACCCCACCACCACCCACAGCCAGGTGTGTGAACAACACCATTCTCACAGACAGGTGTATGACCCCCACAACATTCACAGCCAGGTGTGTGAACAACACCATTCTCACAGCCAGGTGTATGACCCCCACAACATTCACAGCCAGGTGTATGACCCCACCACCACCCACAGCCAGGTGTATGACCCCACCACCACCCACAGCCAGGTGTGTGAACAACACCATTCTCACAGCCAGGTGTATGACCCCCACAACATTCACAGCCAGGTGTGTGAACAACACCATTCTCACAGCCAGGTGTATGACCCCCACCAACACTCACACAGCCAGGTGTATGACCCCCACCACCACTCACAGCCAGGTGTATGACCCCCACCACTCACAGCCAGGTGTATGACCCCCACCACCACTCACAGCCAGGTGTATGACCCCCACCACCACTCACAGCCAGGTGTATGACCCCCACCACCACTCACAGCCAGGTGTATGACCCCCACCACCACTCACAGCCAGGTGTATGACCCCCACCACCACTCACAGCCAGGTGTATGACCCCCACCACCACCACTCACAGCCAGGTGTATGACCCCCACCACCACTCACAGCCAGGTGTATGACCCCCACCACCACCACCACTCACAGCCACTTGTATGACCACCACCACCACTCACAGCCAGGTGTATGACCCCACCACCACTCACAGCCAGGTGTATGACCCCCACCACCACTCACAGCCAGGTGTATGACCCCCACCACCACTAACAGCCAGGTGTATGACCCCCACCACCACTCACAGCCAGGTGTGTGAACAACACCACCACCACTCACAGCCAGGTGTATGACCCCCACCACCACAACCCACAGCCAGGTGTATGACCCCCACCACCACTCACAGCCAGGTGTATGACCCCCACCACCACCCACAGTCAGGTGTATGACCCCCACCACCACCCACAGCCAGGTGTATGACCCCCACCACCACCCACAGTCAGGTGTATACTCCCCACACACAAAACACAGCCAGCACACCTTACAAAACTAGCCAATCCAAGACATCATTCCTACCTCAACATATTTAGTGTATCTCCAATTCAGTACGGAGCTAAGAGGCACAGGGGCCGCTTCTCTGGCCTCTGGGTCATCACTCCAAGCTGTTCTTGCCCCCACCATGATAGTGCACTATTCTTAGAAGGAAGTACAGGCGAAAGGTGGGACGTGGAGGGACAGGTAACCTCCCATGACCTGCCCCCACCACCATGGCTGTAACCTGCCATGGTGACCTACCCCCATCATGGCTGTAACCTCCCATGACCTGCCCCCACCACCATGGCTGTAACCTCCCATGGTGACCCCCCCTCCCTGCAGCACAGGTGCGCGGCAGGTCACTCCCATGACCTCATCCACCAGCACAGTAGACAACACAGAGACGGAGCCATATTTAGACTACAATAAAAGAGAGGGTGGCCATCAATAGGGTGTGGGAGTGGTGGTGGCGGGTGAGAGGGGCCTCCGTCACCCTACACACCCTCCAGGTGGACGGGTGTGTGTTACCTGTGTTATGTCTGGTATGTACCCCTCAACAATGCTGCTCCTCCTCCTCACCCCCCTCTCTGTAAACCATCCCTCGCCCCCCTTCCTCCATTTCCATACCACTTGACCACACCTAAAATTGAACACACGGACGAACGGACGGATTCTTCTCCGCCTCCCCTTCCCCACACAGAGCTAAAGCTCAACCTCCGTAAGCACAACTAGGTGAATACTCACACTATCACCCTTCGCAGGTTTAATACACTCCAAAATGACACCAAATATCACACACCAGCAGTGTAATGTAACGCTGTAATAATCCAATGGAGGTAAATGCGTAGAAAATCACAAAATCACTAAGGAAAGACGAATTAATACTAATGTTCCCATCATTGGTTACCTGTCTTCGGGGTCCCTGTCTTCGGGGTCCCTGTCTCCGGGTCCCTGTCTCCGGGTCCCTGTCTTCGGGGTCCCTGTCTTCGGGGTCCCTGTCTACGGGTCCCTGTCAACGGGTCCCTGTCTCCGGGTCCCTGTCTCCGGGTCCCTGTCTTCGGGGTCCCTGTCTCCGGGTCCCTGTCTCCGGGGTCCCTGTCTCCGGGTCCCTGTCTCCGGGTCCCTGTCTCCGGGGTCCCTGTCTCCGGGTCCCTGTCTCCGGGTCCCTGTCTCCGGGTCCCTGTCTCCGGGTCCCTGTCTCCGGGTCCCTGTCTCCGGGGTACCTGTCTACGGGTCCCTGTCTCCGGGTCCCTGTCTCCGGGGTCCCTGTCTCCGGGTCCCTGTCTCCGGGTCCCTGTCTCCGGGTCCCTGTCTCCGGGGTCCCTGTCTCCGGGTCCCTGTCTCCGGGTCCCTGTCTCCGGGTCCCTGTCTCCGGGTCCCTGTCTCCGGGGTACCTGTCTCCGGGTCCCTGTCTCCGGGTCCCTGTCAACGGGTACACTCAAAAATGAAGCTATGGAACACTAGACATTACAAACAAACAGAACAGATAAACACAAGAGAGAACACGACTAAAGTGACGAGAGCTTTCCATCAGCCAGTACGGCTCTCGACCTTAAAAAACAGAATCTTACGACAGCAAACAGGCGAGAATTTCCCAGCTAACGGTGAACCAGAAGATCTAACAGGTATTTAAACCATCTACAGTAAGGGGCAGAGGAGAAAAAGTGGAGAGATTTCAAGAGGCCAGTAAGGAGGAAGCCAAAGTCCAATCGCGGCTAACTCGAGGTTATCAGAATCAAGAATAAACCAACGAGAATAAAGGCCAAGGGGTTTACTACGAACTGTCTCACCTTTCACTTTACATTCTTACCTCGTATACTAACTTTCTCTCCCACTCTTTACACGACGCGGCACACGTCCACGACGGACCGAAACTTCCCGGACGGACCGAAACGTTCAGGACGGACCTAAACGTTCAGGACGGACCTAAACGTCCAGGATGGACCTAAACGTCCAGGACGGACCTAAACGTTCAGGACGGACCTAAACGTCCAGGACGGACCTAAACGTTCAGGACGGACCTAAACGTTTAGGACGGACCGAAACTTCCCGGACGCACCTAAACGTTCAGGACGGACCTAAACGTCTACGACGCACCGAAACTTCCCGGACGCACCTAAACGTTCAGGACGGACCTAAACGTCCACGACGCACCGAAACTTCCCGGATGGACCTAAACGTCCAGGACGGACCGAAACTTTCCGGACCGACCGAAACTTCCCGGACGGACCTAAACGTCCAGGACGGACCGAAACTTTCCGGACCGACCGAAACTTCCCGGACCGACTGGACATGAGGATGGTGATGAGATGACCCATGGAAGGGTCATCTCAGAAGACCCTATTTATTTCCTCCCAAACTCAACCATATTTCGGTGGACATCAATAGAAGCTGCCTCGTATGGGCCAATAGGCCTTCTGCAGTTACCTTCATTCTTATTATCTAATGTTCATATGTC